>NW_026777009.1:0-38481 GCF_030936135.1 Gavia stellata
TAGGCTACTAAAACTTCCAACGTACACAGCCTCTCCTGCTCAATCTGGCCAGAGCTTAAAACCGAAGTTACGAACGTCCAGCGATTGCTCCTACACTAAAGGTGCCAGCCCTGAAAGCTCTTGCTGGTCCTCATCTCCCACTGGTAACCTCTCAAACGAACCACAAACTCTTGGACTCTGAAATTCTTTTGGCTACTAAAACTCCCAACGTACAAAGCCTCTCCTGCTCAATCTGGCCAGAGCTCAACACCGAAATTGTGAACGTCCAGCGATTGCTCCTACACTAAAGGTGCCAGCCCCGAATGCTGTTGCTGGTCCTCATCTCCCACTGGTAACCTCTCAAACGAACCACAAACACTGGGGCTCTGAACTTGTTTAGGCTACTAAAACTTCCAACGTACACAGCCTCTCCTGCTCAATCTGGCCAGAGCCCTACACCGAAATTGCGAACGTCCAGCGATTGCTCCTACACTAAAGGTGCCAGCCCTGAAAGCTCTTGCTGGTCCTCATCTCCCACTGGTAACCTCTCAAACGAACCACAAACACTTGGGCTCTGAACTTGTTTAGGCTACTAAAACTTCCAACGTACACAGCCTCTCCTGCTCAATCTGGCCAGAGCCCTACACCGAAATTGCGAACGTCCAGCGATTGCTCCTACACTAAAGGTGCCAGCCCTGAAAGCTCTTGCTGGTCCTCATCTCCCACTGGTAACCTCTCAAACGAACCACAAACACTTGGGCACTGAAATTGTTTAGGCTACTAAAACTTCCAACGTACACAGCCTCTCCTGCTCAATCTGGCCAGAGCCCTACACCGAAATTGCGAACGTCCAGCGATTGCTCCTACACTAATGGCGCCAGCCCTGAAAGCTCTTGCTAGTCCTCATCTCCCACTGGTAACCTCTAAAACGAACCACAAACACTTGGGCTCTGAACTTGTTTAGACACTCAAAGATGCAGACGTATCATCGCTTCCTTTTGCTAATTCATGTCAGAGCTCACACCGAAATTACGAACGTCCAGCGATTGCTCCTACACTAAAGGTGCCAGCCCTGAAAGCTCTTGCTGGTCCTCATCTCCCACTGGTAACCTCTCAAACGAACCACAAACACTTGGGCTCTGAAATTCTTTTGGCTACTAAAACTTCCAATGTACACAGCCTCTCCTGCTCAATCTGGCCAGAGCTCAACACCGAAATTGCGAACGTCCAGCGATTGCTCCTACACTAAAGGTGCCAGCCCTGAAAGCTCTTGCTGGTCCTCATCTCCCACTGGTAACCTCTCAAACGAACCACAAACACTTGGGCTCTTGTTTAGGCTTGTTTAGGCTACTAAAACTTCCAATGTACACAGCCTCTCCAGCTCAATCTGGCCAGAGCTCAACACCGAAGTTACGAACGTCCAGCGATTGCTCCTACACTAAAGGTGCCAGCCCTGAAAGCTCTTGCTGGTCCTCATCTCCCACTGGTAACCTCTCAAACGAACCACAAACTCTTGGGCTCTGAACTTTTTTAGGCTACTAAAACTTCCAACGTACACAGCCTCTCCTGCTCAATCTGGCCAGAGCCCTACACCGAAATTGCGAACGTCCAGCGATTGCTCCTACACTAAAGGTGCCAGCCCTGAAAGCTCTTGCTGGTCCTCATCTCCCACTGGTAACCTCTCAAACGAACCACAAACACTTGGGCTCTGAACTTGTTTAGGCTACTAAAACTTCCAACGTACACAGCCTCTCCTGCTCAATCTGGCCAGAGCCCTACACCGAAATTGCGAACGTCCAGCGATAGCTCCTACACTAAAGGTGCCAGCCCTGAAAGCTCTTGCTGGTCCTCATCTCCCACTGGTAACCTCTCAAACGAACCACAAACACTTGGGCTCTGAACTTGTTTAGGCTACTAAAACTTCCAACATACACAGCCTCTCCAGCTCAATCTGGCCAGAGCTCAACACCGAAGTTACGAACGTCCAGCGATTGCTCCTACACTAAAGGTGCCAGCCCTGAAAGCTCTTGCTGGTCCTCATCTCCCACTGGTAACCTCTCAAACGAACCACAAACACTTGGGCTCGGAACTTGTTTAGACACTCAAAGATGCAGACGTATCATCGCTTCCTTTTGCTAATTCATGTCAGAGCTCAACACCGAAATTACGAACGTCCAGCGATTGCTCCTACACTAAAGGTGCCAGCCCTGAAAGCTCTTGCTGGTCCTCATCTCCCACTGGTAACCTCTCAAACGAACCACAAACACTTGGGCTCTGAAATTCTTTTGGCTACTAAAACTTCCAATGTACACAGCCTCTCCTGCTCAATCTGGCCAGAGCTCAACACCGAAATTGCGAACGTCCAGCGATTGCTCCTACACTAAAGGTGCCAGCCCTGAAAGCTCTTGCTGGTCCTCATCTCCCACTGGTAACCTCTCAAATGAACCACAAACACTTGGGCTCTGAACTTGTTTAGGCTACTAAAACTTCCAACGTACACAGCCTCTCCTGCTCAATCTGGCCAGAGCCCTACACCGAAATTGCGAACGTCCAGCGATTGCTCCTACACTAAAGGTGCCAGCCCTGAAAGCTCTTGCTGGTCCTCATCTCCCACTGGTAACCTCTCAAACGAACCACAAACTCTTGGGCTCTGAACTTGTTTAGGCTACTAAAACTTCCAACGTACACAGCCTCTCCTGCTCAATCTGGCCAGAGCTTAACACCGAAATTGCGAACGTCCAGCGATTGCTCCTACACTAAAGGTGCCAGCCCTGAAAGCTCTTGCTGGTCCTCATCTCCCACTGGTAACCTCTCAAACGAACCACAAACACTTGGACTCTGAAATTCTTTTGGCTACTAAAACTCCCAACGTACAAAGCCTCTCCTGCTCAATCTGGCCAGAGCTCAACACCGAAATTGCGAACGTCCAGCGATTGCTCCTACACTAAAGGTGCCAGCCCCGAATGCTCTTGCTGGTCCTCATCTCCCACTGGTAACCTCTCAAACGAACCACAAACACTTGGGCACTGAAATTGTTTAGGCTACTAAAACTTCCAACGTACACAGCCTCTCCTGCTCAATCTGGCCAGAGCCCTACACCGAAATTGCGAACGTCCAGCGATTGCTCCTACACTAATGGCGCCAGCCCTGAAAGCTCTTGCTAGACCTCATCTCCCACTGGTAACCTCTCAAACGAACCACAAACACTTGGGCTCTGAACTTGTTTAGACACTCAAAGATGCAGACGTATCATCGCTTCCTTTTGCTAATTCATGTCAGAGCTCAACACCGATATTACGAACGTCCAGCGATTGCTCCTACACTAAAGGTGCCAGCCCTGAAAGCTCTTGCTGGTCCTCATCTCCCACTGGTAACCTCTCAAACGAACCACAAACACTTGGGCTCTGAAATTCTTTTGGCTACTAAACTTCCAATGTACACAGCCTCTCCTGCTCAATCTGGCCAGAGCTCAACACCGAAATTGGAAACGTCCAGTGATAGCTCCTACATAAAGGTGCCAGCCCCGAATGCTCTTGCTGGTCCTCATCTCCCACTGGTAACCTCTCAAACGAACCACAAACACTTAGGCTCTGAACTTGTTTAGGCTACTAAAACTTCCAACGTACACAGCCTCTCCTGCTCAATCTGGCCAGAGCCCTACACCGAAATTGCGAACGTCCAGCGATTGCTCCTACACTAAAGGTGCCAGCCCTGAAAGCTCTTGCTGGTCCTCATCTCCCACTGGTAACCTCTCAAACAAACCACAAACACTTGGGCTCTGAACTTGTTTAGGCTCCTAAAACTTCCAACGTACACAGCCTCTCCTGCTCAATCTGGCCAGAGCTCAACACCGAAGTTACGAACGTCCAGCGATTGCTCCTACACTAAAGGTGCCAGCCCCGAATGCTGTTGCTGGTCCTCATCTCCCACTGGTAACCTCTCAAACGAACCACAAACACTTGGGCTCTGAACTTGTTTAGGCTACTAAAACTTCCAATGTACACAGCCTCTCCTGCTCAATCTGGCCAGAGCTCAACACCGAAGTTACGAACGTCCAGCGATTGCTCCTACACTAAAGGTGCCAGCCCCGAATGCTGTTGCTGGTCCTCATCTCCCACTGGTAACCTCTCAAACGAACCACAAACTCTTGGGCTCTGAAATTGTTTAGGCTACTAAAACTTCCAACGTACACAGCCTCTCCTGCTCAATCTGGCCAGAGCCCTACACCGAAATTGCGAACGTCCAGCGATTGCTCCTACACTAAAGCTGCCAGCCCTGAAAGCTCTTGCTGGTCCTCATCTCCCACTGGTAACCTCTCAAACGAACCACAAACACTTGGGCTCTGAACTTGTTTAGGCTACTAAAACTTCCAACGTACACAGCCTCTCCTGCTCAATCTGGCCAGAGCTTAACACCGAAGTTACGAACGTCCAGCGATTGCTCCTACACTAAAGGTGCCAGCCATGAAAGCTCTTGCTGGTCCTCATCTCCCACTGGTAACCTCTCAAACGAACCACAAACACTTGGACTCTGAAATTCTTTTGGCTACTAAAACTCCCAACGTACAAAGCCTCTCCTGCTCAATCTGGCCAGAGCTCAACACCGAAATTGCGAACGTCCAGCGATTGCTCCTACACTAAAGGTGCCAGCCCCGAATGCTGTTGCTGGTCCTCATCTCCCACTGGTAACCTCTCAAACGAACCACAAACACTTGGGCACTGAAATTGTTTAGGCTACTAAAACTTCCAATGTACACAGCCTCTCCTGCTCAATCTGGCCAGAGCTCAACACCGAAATTGGAAACGTCCAGTGATAGCTCCTACATAAAGGTGCCAGCCCTGAAAGCTCTTGCTGGTCCTCATCTCCCACTGGTAACCTCTCAAACGAACCACAAACACTTGGGCACTGAAATTGTTTAGGCTACTAAAACTTCCAACGTACACAGCCTCTCCTGCTCAATCTGGCCAGAGCCCTACACCGAAATTGCGAACGTCCAGCGATTGCTCCTACACTAGAGGTGCCAGCCCTGAAAGCTCTTGCTGGTCCTCATCTCCCACTGGTAACCTCTCAAACGAACCACAAACACTTGGGCTCTGAACTTGTTTAGGCTCCTAAAACTTCCAACGTACACAGCCTCTCCTGCTCAATCTGGCCAGAGCTCAACACCGAAGTTACGAACGTCCAGCGATTGCTCCTACACTAAAGGTGCCAGCCCCGAATGCTGTTGCTGGTCCTCATCTCCCACTGGTAACCTCTCAAACGAACCACAAACACTTGGGCACTGAAATTGTTTAGGCTACTAAAACTTCCAACGTACACAGCCTCTCCTGCTCAATCTGGCCAGAGCCCTACACCGAAATTGCGAACGTCCAGCGATTGCTCCTACACTAATGGCGCCAGCCCTGAAAGCTCTTGCTAGTCCTCATCTCCCACTGGTAACCTCTCAAACGAACCACAAACACTTGGGCTCTGAACTTGTTTAGACACTCAAAGATGCAGACGTATCATCGCTTCCTTTTGCTAATTCATGTCAGAGCTCAACACCGATATTACGAACGTCCAGCGATTGCTCCTACACTAAAGGTGCCAGCCCTGAAAGCTCTTGCTGGTCCTCATCTCCCACTGGTAACCTCTCAAACGAACCACAAACACTTGGGCTCTGAAATTCTTTTGGCTACTAAAACTTCCAACGTACACAGCCTCTCCTGCTCAATCTGGCCAGAGCCCTACACCGAAATTGCGAACGTCCAGCGATTGCTCCTACACTAAAGGTGCCAGCCCTGAAAGCTCTTGCTGGTCCTCATCTCCCACTGGTAACCTCTCAAACGAACCACAAACACTTGGACTCTGAAATTCTTTTGGCTACTAAAACTCCCAACGTACAAAGCCTCTCCTGCTCAATCTGGCCAGAGCTCAACACCGAAATTCCGAACGTCCAGCGATTGCTCCTACACTAAAGGTGCCAGCCCCGAATGCTGTTGCTGTCCTCATCTCCACTGGTAACCTCTCAAACGAACCACAAACACTTGGGCACTGAACTTGTTTAGGCTACTAAACCTTCCAACGTACACAGCCTCTCCTGCTCAATCTGGCCAGAGCCCTACACCGAAATTGCGAACGTCCAGCGATTGCTCCTACACTAATGGCGCCAGCCCTGAAAGCTCTTGCTAGTCCTCATCTCCCACTGGTAACCTCTAAAACGAACCACAAACACTTGGGCTCTGAACTTGTTTAGACACTCAAAGATGCAGACGTATCATCGCTTCTTTTGCTAATTCATGTCAGAGCTCAACACCGATATTACGAACGTCCAGCGATTGCTCCTACACTAAAGGTGCCAGCCCTGAAAGCTCTTGCTGGTCCTCATCTCCCACTGGTAACCTCTCAAACGAACCACAAACACTTGGGCTCTGAAATTCTTTTGGCTACTAAAACTTCCAATGTACACAGCCTCTCCTGCTCAATCTGGCCAGAGCCCTACACCGAGAAATTGCGAACGTCCAGCGATTGCTCCTACACTAAAGGTGCCAGCCATGAAAGCTCTTGCTGGTCCTCATCTCCCACTGGTAACCTCTCAAACGAACCACAAACACTTGGACTCTGAAATTCTTTTGGCTACTAAAACTCCCAACGTACACAGCCTCTCCTGCTCAATCTGGCCAGAGCTCAACACCGAAATTGCGAACGTCCAGCGATTGCTCCTACACTAAAGGTGCCAGCCCCGAATGCTGTTGCTGGTCCTCATCTCCCACTGGTAACCTCTCAAACGAACCACAAACACTTGGGCACTGAAATTGTTTAGGCTACTAAAACTTCCAACGTACACAGCCTCTCCTGCTCAATCTGGCCAGAGCCCTACACCAAAATTGCGAACGTCCAGCGATTGCTCCTACACTAATGGCGCCAGCCCTGAAATCTCTTGCTAGTCCTCATCTCCCACTGGTAACCTCTCAAACGAACCACAAACACTTGGCTCTGAACTTGTTTAGACACTCAAAGATGCAGACGTATCATCGCTTCCTTTTGCTAATTCATGTCAGAGCTCAACACCGATATTACGAACGTCCAGCGATTGCTCCTACACTAAAGGTGCCAGCCCTGAAAGCTCTTGCTGGTCCTCATCTCCCACTGGTAACCTCTCAAACGAACCACAAACACTTGGGCTCTGAAATTCTTTTGGCTACTAAAACTTCCAATGTACACAGCCTCTCCTGCTCAATCTGGCCAGAGCCCTACACCGAAATTGCGAACGTCCAGCGATTGCTCCTACACTAAAGGTGCCAGCCCTGAAAGCTCTTGCTGGTCCTCATCTCCCACTGGTAACCTCTCAAACGAACCACAAACACTTGGGCTCTGAACTTGTTTAGGCTACTAAAACTTCCAACGTACACAGCCTCTCCTGCTCAATCTGGCCAGAGCCCTACACCGAAATTGCGAACGTCCAGCGATAGCTCCTACACTAAAGGTGCCAGCCCTGAAAGCTCTTGCTGGTCCTCATCTCCCACTGGTAACCTCTCAAACGAACCACAAACACTTGGGCTCTGAACTTGTTTAGGCTACTAAAACTTCCAACATACACAGCCTCTCCAGCTCAATCTGGCCAGAGCTCAACACCGAAGTTACGAACGTCCAGCGATTGCTCCTACACTAAAGGTGCCAGCCCTGAAAGCTCTTCCTGGTCCTCATCTCCCACTGGTAACCTCTCAAACGAACCACAAACACTTGAGCTCTGAACTTGTTTAGACACTCAAAGATGCAGACGTATCATCGCTTCCTTTTGCTAATTCATGTCAGAGCTCAACACCGAAATTACGAACGTCCAGCGATTGCTCCTACACTAAAGGTGCCAGCCCTGAAAGCTCTTGCTGGTCCTCATCTCCCACTGGTAACCTCTCAAACGAACCACAAACACTTGGGCTCTGAAATTCTTTTGGCTACTAAAACTTCCAATGTACACAGCCTCTCCTGCTCAATCTGGCCAGAGCTCAACACCGAAATTGCGAACGTCCAGCGATTGCTCCTACACTAAAGGTGCCAGCCCTGAAAGCTCTTGCTGGTCCTCATCTCCCACTGGTAACCTCTCAAACGAACCACAAACACTTGGGCTCTGAACTTGTTTAGGCTACTAAAACTTCCAACGTACACAGCCTCTCCTGCTCAATCTGGCCAGAGCCCTACACCGAAATTGCGAACGTCCAGCGATTGCTCCTACACTAATGGCGCCAGCCCTGAAAGCTCTTGCTAGTCCTCATCTCCCACTGGTAACCTCTCAAACGAACCACAAACACTTGGGCTCTGAACTTGTTTAGACACTCAAAGATGCAGACGTATCATCGCTTCCTTTTGCTAATTCATGTCAGAGCTCAACACCGATATTACGAACGTCCAGCGATTGCTCCTACACTAAAGGTGCCAGCCCTGAAAGCTCTTGCTGGTCCTCATCTCCCACTGGTAACCTCTCAAACGAACCACAAACACTTGGGCTCTTGAAATTCTTTTGGCTACTAAAACTTCCAATGTACACAGCCTCTCATGCTCAATCTGGCCAGAGCCCTACACCGAAATTGCGAACGTCCAGCGATTGCTCCTACACTAAAGGTGCCAGCCCTGAAAGCTCTTGCTGGTCCTCATCTCCCACTGGTAACCTCTCAAACGAACCACAAACACTTGGGCTCTGAACTTGTTTAGGCTACTAAAACTTCCAACGTACACAGCCTCTCCTGCTCAATCTGGCCAGAGCCCTACACCGAAATTGCGAACGTCCAGCGATAGCTCCTACACTAAAGGTGCCAGCCCTGAAAGCTCTTGCTGGTCCTCATCTCCCACTGGTAACCTCTCAAACGAACCACAAACACTTGGGCTCTGAACTTGTTTAGGCTACTAAAACTTCCAACATACACAGCCTCTCCAGCTCAATCTGGCCAGAGCTCAACACCGAAGTTACGAACGTCCAGCGATTGCTCCTACACTAAAGGTGCCAGCCCTGAAAGCTCTTGCTGGTCCTCATCTCCCACTGGTAACCTCTCAAACGAACCACAAACACTTGGGCTCTGAACTTGTTTAGACACTCAAAGATGCAGACGTATCATCGCTTCCTTTTGCTAATTCATGTCAGAGCTCAACACCGAAATTACGAACGTCCAGCGATTGCTCCTACACTAAAGGTGCCAGCCCTGAAAGCTCTTGCTGGTCCTCATCTCCCACTGGTAACCTCTCAAACGAACCACAAACACTTGGGCTCTGAAATTCTTTTGGCTACTAAAACTTCCAATGTACACAGCCTCTCCTGCTCAATCTGGCCAGAGCTCAACACCGAAATTGCGAACGTCCAGCGATTGCTCCTACACTAAAGGTGCCAGCCCTGAAAGCTCTTGCTGGTCCTCATCTCCCACTGGTAACCTCTCAAACGAACCACAAACACTTGGGCTCTGAACTTGTTTAGGCTACTAAAACTTCCAACGTACACAGCCTCTCCTGCTCAATCTCGCCAGAGCCCTACACCGAAATTGCAAATGTCCAGCGATTGCTCCTACACTAAAGGTGCCAGCCCTGAAAGCTCTTGCTGGTCCTCATCTCCCACTGGTAACCTCTCAAACGAACCACAAACACTGGGGCTCTGAACTTGTTTAGGCTACTAAAACTTCCAACGTACACAGCCTCTCCTGCTCAATCTGGTCAGAGCCCTACACCGAAATTGCGAACGTCCAGCGATAGCTCCTACACTAAAGGTGCCAGCCCTGAAAGCTCTTGCTGGTCCTCATCTCCCACTGGTAACCTCTCAAACGAACCACAAACACTTGGGCTCTGAACTTGTTTAGGCTACTAAAACTTCCAACGTACACAGCCTCTCCTGCTCAATCTGGCCAGAGCTTAACACCGAAGTTACGAAAGTCCAGCGATTGCTCCTACACTAAAGGTGCCAGCCCTGAAAGCTCTTGCTGGTCCTCATCTCCCACTGGTAACCTCTCAAATGAACCACAAACTCTTGGACTCTGAAATTCTTTTGGCTACTAAAACTCCCAACGTACAAAGCCTCTCCTGCTCAATCTGGCCAGAGCTCAACACCGAAATTGGAAACGTCCAGTGATAGCTCCTACACTAAAGGTGCCAGCCCCGAATGTTCTTGCTGGTCCTCATCTCCCACTGGTAACCTCTCAAACGAACCACAAACACTTGGGCACTGAAATTGTTTAGGCTACTAAAACTTCCAACGTACACAGCCTCTCCAGCTCAATCTGGCCAGAGCTCAACACCGAAGTTACGAACGTCCAGCGATTGCTCCTACACTAAAGGTGCCAGCCCCGAATGCTGTTGCTGGTCCTCATCTCCCACTGGTAACCTCTCAAACGAACCACAAACACTTGGGCTCTGAACTTGTTTAGGCTACTAAAACTTCCAACGTACACAGCCTCTCCTGCTCAATCTGGCCAGAGCTCAACACCGAAATTGCGAACGTCCAGCGATTGCTCCTACACTAAAGGTGCCAGCCCTGAAAGCTCTTGCTGGTCCTCATCTCCCACTGGTAACCTCTCAAACGAACCACAAACTCTTGGGCTCTGAACTTGTTTAGGCTCCTAAAACTTCCAACGTACACAGCCTCTCCTGCTCAATCTGGCCAGAGCTTAACACCGAAGTTACGAACGTCCAGCAATTGCTCCTACACTAAAGGTGCCAGCCCTGAAAGCTCTTGCTGGTCCTCATCTCCCACTGGTAACCTCTCAAACGAACCACAAACACTTGGGCTCTGAACTTGTTTAGGCTACTAAAACTTCCAACGTACACAGCCTCTCCTTCTCAATCTGGCCAGAGCTCAACACCGAAATTGCGAACGTCCAGCGATTGCTCCTACACTAAAGGTGCCAGCCCCGAATGCTGTTGCTGGTCCTCATCTCCCACTGGTAACCTCTCAAACGAACCACAAACACTTGGGCACTGAAATTGTTTAGGCTACTAAAACTTCCAACGTACACAGCCTCTCCTGCTCAATCTGGCCAGAGCCCTACACCGAAATTGCGAACGTCCAGCGATTGCTCCTACACTAATGGCGCCAGCCCTGAAAGCTCTTGCTAGTCCTCATCTCCCACTGGTAACCTCTAAAACGAACCACAAACACTTGGGCTCTGAACTTGTTTAGACACTCAAAGATGCAGACGTATCATCGCTTCCTTTTGCTAATTCATGTCAGAGCTCAACACCGATATTACGAACGTCCAGCGATTGCTCCTACACTAAAGGTGCCAGCCCTGAAAGCTCTTGCTGGTCCTCATCTCCCACTGGTAACCTCTCAAACGAACCACAAACTCTTGGGCTCTGAACTTGTTTAGGCTACTAAAACTTCCAACGTACACAGCCTCTCCTGCTCAATCTGGCCAGAGCCCTACACCGAAATTGCGAACGTCCAGCGATAGCTCCTACACTAAAGGTGCCAGCCCTGAAAGCTCTTGCTGGTCCTCATCTCCCACTGGTAACCTCTCAAACGAACCACAAACACTTGGGCTCTGAACTTTTTAGGCTACTAAAACTTCCAACATACACAGCCTCTCCAGCTCAATCTGGCCAGAGCTCAACACCGAAGTTACGAACGTCCAGCGATTGCTCCTACACTAAAGGTGCCAGCCCTGAAAGCTCTTGCTGGTCCTCATCTCCCACTGGTAACCTCTCAAACGAACCACAAACACTTGGGCTCTGAACTTGTTTAGACACTCAAAGATGCAGACGCATCATCGCTTCCTTTTGATAATTCATGTCAGAGCTCAACACCGAAATTACGAGCGCCCAGCGATTGCTCCTACACTAAAGGTGCCAGCCCTGAAAGCTCTTGCTGGTCCTCATCTCCCACTGGTAACCTCTCAAACGAACCACAAACACTTGGGCTCTGAATTCTTTTGGCTACTAAAACTTCCAATGTACACAGCCTCTCCTGCTCAATCTGGCCAGAGCTCAACACCGAAATTGCGAACTTCCAGCGATTGCTCCTACACTAAAGGTGCCAGCCCTGAAAGCTCTTGCTGGTCCTCATCTCCCACTGGTAACCTCTCAAACGAACCACAAACACTTGGGCTCTGAACTTGTTTAGGCTACTAAAACTTCCAACGTACACAGCCTCTCCTGCTCAATCTGGCCAGAGCTCAACACCGAAGTTACGAACGTCCAGCGATTGCTCCTACACTAAAGGTGCCAGCCTGAAAGCTCTTGCTGGTCCTCATCTCCCACTGGTAACCTCTCAAACGAACCACAAACTCTTGGGCTCTGAAATTCTTTTGGCTACTAAAATTCCCAACGTACTAAGCCTCTCCTCCTAAATCTGGCCAGAGCTCAACACCGAAATTGCGAACGTCCAGCGATTGCTCCTACACTAAAGGTGCCAGCCCTGAAAGCTCTTGCTGGTCCTCATCTCCCACTGGTAACCTCTCAAACGAACCACAAACACTTGGGCTCTGAACTTGTTTAGGCTACTAAAACTTCCAACGTACACAGCCTCTCCTGCTCAATCTGGCCAGAGCCCTACACCGAAATTGCGAACGTCCAGCGATTGCTCCTACACTAAAGGTGCCAGCCCTGAAAGCTCTTGCTGGTCCTCATCTCCCACTGGTAACCTCTCAAACGAACCACAAACTCTTGGGCTCTGAACTTGTTTAGGCTACTAAAACTTCCAAAGTAGACAGCCTCTCCTGCTCTATCTCGCCAGAGCCCTACACCGAAATTGCGAACGTCCAGCGATTGCTTCTACACTAAAGGTGCCAGCCCTGAAAGCTCTTGCTGGTCCTCATCTCCCACTGGTAACCTCTCAAACGAACCACAAACACTTGGGCTCTGAACTTGTTTAGGCTACTAAAACTCCCAACGTACACAGCCTCTCCTGCTCAATCTGGCCAGAGCTCAACACCGAAATTGCGAACGTCCAGCGATTGCTCCTACACTAAAGGTGCCAGCCCCGAATGCTGTTGCTGGTCCTCATCTCCCACTGGTAACCTCTCAAACGAACCACAAACACTTGGGCACTGAAATTGTTTAGGCTACTAAAACTTCAACGTACACAGCCTCTCCTGCTCAATCTGGCCAGAGCCCTACACCGAAATTGCGAACGTCCAGCGATTGCTCCTACACTAATGGCGCCAGCCCTGAAAGCTCTTGCTAGTCCTCATCTCCCACTGGTAACCTCTAAAACGAACCACAAACACTTGGGCTCTGAACTTGTTTAGACACTCAAAGATGCAGACGTATCATCGCTTCCTTTTGCTAATTCATGTCAGAGCTCAACACCGACACCGATATTACGAACGTCCAGCGATTGCTCCTACACTAAAGGTGCCAGCCCTGAAAGCTCTTGCTGGTCCTCATCTCCCACTGGTAACCTCTCAAACGAACCACAAACACTTGGGCTCTGAACTTGTTTAGGCTACTAAAACTTCCAACGTACACAGCCTCTCCTGCTCAATCTGGCCAGAGCTCAACACCGAAATTGCGAACGTCCAGCGATTGCTCCTACACTAAAGGTGCCAGCCCTGAAAGCTCTTGCTGGTCCTCATCTCCCACTGGTAACCTCTCAAACGAACCACAAACACTTGGGCTCTGAAATTCTTTTGGCTACTAAAACTTCCAATGTACACAGCCTCTCCTGCTCAATCTGGCCAGAGCTCAACACCGAAATTGCGAACGTCCAGCGATTGCTCCTACACTAAAGGTGCCAGCCCTGAAAGCTCTTGCTGGTCCTCATCTCCCACTGGTAACCTCTCAAACGAACCACAAACACTTGGGCTCTGAACTTGTTTAGGCTACTAAAACTTCCAACGTACACAGCCTCTCCTGCTCAATCTGGCCAGAGCCCTACACCGAAATTGCGAACGTCCAGCGATTGCTCCTACACTAAAGGTGCCAGCCCTGAAAGCTCTTGCTCGTCCTCATCTCCCACTGGTAACCTCTCAAACGAACCACAAACTCTTGGGCTCTGAACTTGTTTAGGCTACTAAAACTTCCAACGTACACAGCCTCTCCTGCTCAATCTCGCCAGAGCCCTACACCGAAATTGCAAATGTCCAGCGATTGCTCCTACACTAAAGGTGCCAGCCCTGAAAGCTCTTCCTGGTCCTCATCTCCCACTGGTAACCTCTCAAACGAACCACAAACACTTGGGCTCTGAACTTGTTTAGGCTACTAAAACTTCCAACGTACACAGCCTCTCCTGCTCAATCTGGCCAGAGCTCAACACCGAAGTTACGAACGTCCAGCGATTGCTCCTACACTAAAGGTGCCAGCCCTGAAAGCTCTTCCTGGTCCTCATCTCCCACTGGTAACCTCTCAAACGAACCACAAACTCTTGGGCTCTGAAATTCTTTTGGCTACTAAAATTCCCAAAGTACTCAACCTCTCCTCCTCAATCTGGCCAGAGCTCAACACCGAAATTGTGAACGTCCAGCGATTGCTCCTACACTAAAGGTGCCAGCCCCGAATGCTGTTGCTGGTCCTCATCTCCCACTGGTAACCTCTCAAACGAACCACAAACACTTGGGCTCTGAACTTGTTTAGGCTACTAAAACTTCCAACGTACACAGCCTCTCCTGCTCAATCTGGCCAGAGCTCAACACCGAAGTTACGAACGTCCAGCGATTGCTCCTACACTAAAGGTGCCAGCCCTGAAAGCTCTTGCTGGTCCTCATCTCCCACTGGTAACCTCTCAAACGAACCACAAACTCTTGGGCTCTGAAATTCTTTTGGCTACTAAAATTCCCAACGTACTCAGCCTCTCCTCCTCAATCTGGCCAGAGCTCAACACCGAAATTGTGAACGTCCAGCGATTGCTCCTACACTAAAGGTGCCAGCCCCGAATGCTGTTGCTGGTCCTCATCTCCCACTGGTAACCTCTCAAACGAACCACAAACACTTGGGCTCTGAAATTCTTTTGGCTACTAAAACTTCCAATGTACACAGCCTCTCCTGCTCAATCTGGCCAGAGCTCAACACCGAAATTGCGAACGTCCAGCGATTGCTCCTACACTACAGGTGCCAGCCCTGAAAGCTCTTGCTGGTCCTCATCTCCCACTGGTAACCTCTCAAACGAACCACAAACACTTGGGCTCTGAACTTGTTTAGACACTCAAAGATGCAGACGTATCATCGCTTCCTTTTGCTAATTCATGTCAGAGCTCAACACCGAAATTACGAACGTCCCAGCGATTGCTCCTACACTAAAGGTGCCAGCCCTGAAAGCTCTTGCTGGTCCTCATCTCCCACTGGTAACCTCTCAAACGAACCACAAACACTTGGGCTCTGAAATTCTTTTGGCTACTAAAACTTACAACGTACACAGCCTCTCCTGCTTCAATCTGGCCAGAGCTCAACACCGAAATTGTGAACGTCCAGCGATTGCTCCTACACTAAAGGTGCCAGCCCTGAAAGCTCTTGCTGGTCCTCATCTCCCACTGGTAACCTCTCAAACGAACCACAAACACTTGGGCTCTGAACTTGTTTAGGCTACTAAAACTTCCAACGTACACAGCCTCTCCTGCTCAATCTGGCCAGAGCCCTACACCGAAATTGCGAACGTCCAGCGATTGCTCCTACACTAAAGGTGCCAGCCCTGAAAGCTCTTGCTGGTCCTCATCTCCCACTGGTAACCTCTCAAACGAACCACAAACTCTTGGCTCTGAACTTGTTTAGGCTACTAAACCTTCCAACGTACACAGCCTCTCCTGCTCAATCTCGCCAGAGCCCTACACCGAAATTGCGAACGTCCAGCGATTGCTCCTACACTAAAGGTGCCAGCCCTGAAAGCTCTTGCTGGTCCTCATCTCACACTGGTAACCTCTCAAACGAACCACAAACACTTGGGCTCTGAACTTGTTTAGGCTACTAAAACTTCCAACGAACACAGCCTCTCCTGCTCAATCTGGCCAGAGCTCAACACCGAAGTTACGAACGTCCAGCGATTGCTCCTACACTAAAGGTGCCAGCCCCGAATGCTGTTGCTGGTCCTCATCTCCCACTGGTAACCTCTCAAACGAACCACAAACACTTGGGCTCTGAAATTCTTTTGGCTACTAAAACTTCCAATGTACACAGCCTCTCCTGCTCAATCTGGCCAGAGCTCAACACCGAAATTGCGAACGTCCAGCGATTGCTCCTACACTAAAGGTGCCAGCCCTGAAAGCTCTTGCTGGTCCTCATCTCCCACTGGTAACCTCTCAAACGAACCACAAACACTTGGGCTCTGAACTTGTTTAGGCTACTAAAACTTCCAACGTACACAGCCTCTCCTGCTCAATCTGGCCAGAGCCCTACACCGAAATTGCGAACGTCCAGCGATTGCTCCTACACTAATGGTGCCAGCCCTGAAAGCTCTTGCTGGTCCTCATCTCCCACTGGTAACCTCTCAAACGAACCACAAACTCTTGGGCTCTGAACTTGTTTAGGCTACTAAAACTCCCAACGTACAAAGCCTCTCCTGCTCAATCTGGCCAGAGCTCAACACCGAAATTGCGAACGTCCAGCGATTGCTCCTACACTAAAGGTGCCAGCCCCGAATGCTGTTGCTGGTCCTCATCTCCCACTGGAAACCTCTCAAACGAACCACAAACACTTGGGCACTGAAATTGTTTAGGCTACTAAAACTTCCAACGTACACAGCCTCTCCTGCTCAATCTGGCCAGAGCCCTACACCGAAATTGCGAACGTCCAGCGATTGCTCCTACACTAATGGCGCCAGCCCTGAAAGCTCTTGCTAGTCCTCATCTCCCACTGGTAACCTCTAAAACGAACCACAAACACTTGGGCTCTGAACTTGTTTAGACACTCAAAGATGCAGACGTATCATCGCTTCCTTTTGCTAATTCATGTCAGAGCTCAACACCGATATTATGAACGTCCAGCGATTGCTCCTACACTAAAGGTGCCAGCCCTGAAAGCTCTTGCTGGTCCTCATCTCCCACTGGTAACCTCTCAAACGAACCACAAACACTTGGGCTCTGAAATTCTTTTGGCTACTAAAACTTCCAATGTACACAGCCTCTCCTGCTCAATCTGGCCAGAGCTCAACACCGAAATTGCGAACGTCCAGCGATTGCTCCTACACTAAAGGTGCCAGCCCTGAAAGCTCTTGCTGGTCCTCATCTCCCACTGGTAACCTCTCAAACGAACCACAAACACTTGGGCTCTGAACTTGTTTAGGCTACTAAAACTTCCAACATACACAGCCTCTCCAGCTCAATCTGGCCAGAGCTCAACACCGAAGTTACGAACGTCCAGCGATTGCTCCTACACTAAAGGTGCCAGCCCTGAAAGCTCTTGCTGGTCCTCATCTCCCACTGGTAACCTCTCAAACGAACCACAAACACTTGGGCTCTGAAATTCTTTTGGCTACTAAAACTTCCAACGTACACAGCCTCTCCTGCTCAATCTGGCCAGAGCTCAACACCGAAATTGCGAACGTCCAGCGATTGCTCCTACACTAAAGGTGCCAGCCCTGAAAGCTCTTGCTGGTCCTCATCTCCCACTGGTAACCTCTCAAACGAACCACAAACACTTGGGCTCTGAACTTGTTTAGGCTACTAAAACTTCCAACGTACACAGCCTCTCCTGCTCAATCTGGCCAGAGCCCTACACCGAAATTGCGAACGTCCAGCGATTGCTCCTACACTAAAGGTGCCAGCCCTGAAAGCTCTTGCTGGTCCTCATCTCCCACTGGTAACCTCTCAAACGAACCACAAACTCTTGGGCTCTGAACTTGTTTAGGCTACTAAAACTTCCAACGTACACAGCCTCTCCTGCTCAATCTCGCCAGAGCCCTACACCGAAATTGCAAATGTCCAGCGATTGCTCCTACACTAAAGGTGCCAGCCCTGAAAGCTCTTGCTGGTCCTCATCTCCCACTGGTAACCTCTCAAACGAACCACAAACACTTGGGCTCTGAACTTGTTTAGGCTACTAAAACTTCCAACGTACACAGCCTCTCCTGCTCAATCTGGCCAGAGCTCAACACCGAAGTTACGAACGTCCAGCGATTGCTCCTACACTAAAGGTGCCAGCCCTGAAAGCTCTTGCTGGTCCTCATCTCCCACTGGTAACCTCTCAAACGAACCACAAACTCTTGGGCTCTGAAATTCTTTTGGCTACTAAAATTCCCAAAGTACTCAGCCTCTCCTCCTCAATCTGGCCAGAGCTCAACACCGAAATTGTGAACGTCCAGCGATTGCTCCTACACTAAAGGTGCCAGCCCCGAATGTTGTTGCTGGTCCTCATCTCCCACTGGTAACCTCTCAAACGAACCACAAACACTTGGGCTCTGAACTTGTTTAGGCTACTAAAACTTCCAACGTACACAGCCTCTCCTGCTCAATCTGGCCAGAGCTCAACACCGAAGTTACGAACGTCCAGCGATTGCTCCTACACTAAAGGTGCCAGCCCTGAAAGCTCTTGCTGGTCCTCATCTCCCACTGGTAACCTCTCAAACGAACCACAAACTCTTGGGCTCTGAAATTCTTTTGGCTACTAAAATTCCCAAC
Organism: Gavia stellata; assembly: GCF_030936135.1. NCBI lineage: Eukaryota > Metazoa > Chordata > Aves > Gaviiformes > Gaviidae > Gavia > Gavia stellata. Next base: position 18,477 of record NW_026777009.1, read on the forward strand.
GTACTCAGCCTCTCCTCCTCAATCTGGCCAGAGCTCAACACCGAAATTGTGAACGTCCAGCGATTGCTCCTACACTAAAGGTGCCAGCCCCGAATGCTGTTGCTGGTCCTCATCTCCCACTGGTAACCTCTCAAACGAACCACAAACACTTGGGCTCTGAAATTCTTTTGGCTACTAAAACTTCCAATGTACACAGCCTCTCCTGCTCAATCTGGCCAGAGCTTAACACCGAAATTGCGAACGTCCAGCGATTGCTCCTACACTAAAGGTGCCAGCCCTGAAAGCTCTTGCTGGTCCTCATCTCCCACTGGTAACCTCTCAAACGAACCACAAACACTTGGGCTCGGAACTTGTTTAGACACTCAAAGATGCAGACGTATCATCGCTTCCTTTTGCTAATTCATGTCAGAGCTCAACACCGAAATTACGAACGTCCAGCGATTGCTCCTACACTAAAGGTGCCAGCCCTGAAAGCTCTTGCTGGTCCTCATCTCCCACTGGTAACCTCTCAAACGAACCACAAACACTTGGGCTCTGAAATTCTTTTGGCTACTAAAACTTCCAACGTACACAGCCTCTCCTGCTCAATCTGGCCAGAGCTCAACACCGAAATTGCGAACGTCCAGCGATTGCTCCTACACTAAAGGTGCCAGCCCTGAAAGCTCTTGCTGGTCCTCATCTCCCACTGGTAACCTCTCAAACGAACCACAAACACTTGGGCTCTGAACTTGTTTAGGCTACTAAAACTTCCAACGTACACAGCCTCTCCTGCTCAATCTGGCCAGAGCCCTACACCGAAATTGCGAACGTCCAGCGATTGCTCCTACACTAAAGGTGCCAGCCCTGAAAGCTCTTGCTGGTCCTCATCTCCCACTGGTAACCTCTCAAACGAACCACAAACTCTTGGGCTCTGAACTTGTTTAGGCTACTAAAACTTCCAACGTACACAGCCTCTCCTGCTCAATCTCGCCAGAGCCCTACACCGAAATTGCAAATGTCCAGCGATTGCTCCTACACTAAAGGTGCCAGCCCTGAAAGCTCTTGCTGGTCCTCATCTCCCACTGGTAACCTCTCAAACGAACCACAAACACTTGGGCTCTGAACTTGTTTAGGCTACTAAAACTTCCAACGTACACAGCCTCTCCTGCTCAATCTGGCCAGAGCTCAACACCGAAGTTACGAACGTCCAGCGATTGCTCCTACACTAAAGGTGCCAGCCCTGAAAGCTCTTGCTGGTCCTCATCTCCCACTGGTAACCTCTCAAACGAACCACAAACTCTTGGGCTCTGAAATTCTTTTGGCTACTAAAATTCCCAAAGTACTCAGCCTCTCCTCTTCAATCTGGCCAGAGCTCAACACCGAAATTGTGAACGTCCAGCGATTGCTCCTACACTAAAGGTGCCAGCCCTGAAAGCTCTTGCTGGTCCTCATCTCCCACTGGTAACCTCTCAAACGAACCACAAACACTTGGGCTCTGAACTTGTTTAGGCTACTAAAACTTCCAACGTACACAGCCTCTCCTGCTCAATCTGGCCAGAGCTCAACACCGAAGTTACGAACGTCTAGCGATTGCTCCTACACTAAAGGTGCCAGCCCTGAAAGCTCTTGCTGGTCCTCATCTCCCACTGGTAACCTCTCAAACGAACCACAAACTCTTGGGCTCTGAAATTCTTTTGGCTACTAAAATTCCCAACGTACTCAGCCTCTCCTCCTCAATCTGGCCAGAGCTCAACACCGAAATTGTGAACGTCCAGCGATTGCTCCTACACTAAAGGTGCCAGCCCCGAATGCTGTTGCTGGTCCTCATCTCCCACTGGTAACCTCTCAAACGAACCACAAACACTTGGGCTCTGAAATTGTTTAGGCTACTAAAACTTCCAATGTACACAGCCTCTCCTGCTCAATCTGACCAGAGCTCAACACCGAAATTGCGAACGTCCAGCGATTGCTCCTACACTAAAGGTGCCAGCCCTGAAAGCTCTTGCTGGTCCTCATCTCCCACTGGTAACCTCTCAAACGAACCACAAACACTTGGGCTCTGAACTTGTTTAGACACTCAAAGATGCAGACGTATCATCGCTTCCTTTTGCTAATTCATGTCAGAGCTCAACACCGAAATTACGAACGTCCAGCGATTGCTCCTACACTAAAGGTGCCAGCCCTGAAGCTCTTGCTGGTCCTCATCTCCCACTGGTAACCTCTCAAACGAACACAAACACTTGGGCTCTGAAATTCTTTTGGCTACTAAAACTTCCAACGTACACAGCCTCTCCTGCTCAATCTGGCCAGAGCTCAACACCGAAATTGCGAACGTCCAGCGATTGCTCCTACACTAAAGGTGCCAGCCCTGAAAGCTCTTGCTGGTCCTCATCTCCCACTGGTAACCTCTCAAACGAACCACAAACACTTGGGCTCTGAACTTGTTTAGGCTACTAAAACTTCCAACGTACACAGCCTCTCCTGCTCAATCTGGCCAGAGCCCTACACCGAAATTGCGAACGTCCAGCGATTGCTCCTACACTAAAGGTGCCAGCCCTGAAAGCTCTTGCTGGTCCTCATCTCCCACTGGTAACCTCTCAAACGAACCACAAACACTTGGGCTCTGAACTTGTTTAGGCTACTAAAACTTCCAACGTACACAGCCTCTCCTGCTCAATCTCGCCAGAGCCCTACACCGAAATTGCAAATGTCCAGCGATTGCTCCTACACTAAAGGTGCCAGCCCTGAAAGCTCTTGCTGGTCCTCATCTCCCACTGGTAACCTCTCAAACGAACCACAAACACTTGGGCTCTGAACTTGTTTAGGCTACTAAAACTTCCAACGTACAACAGCCTCTCCTGCTCAATCTGGCCAGAGCTCAACACCGATATTACGAACGTCCAGCGATTGCTCCTACACTAAAGGTGCCAGCCCTGAAAGCTCTTGCTGGTCCTCATCTCCCACTGGTAACCTCTCAAACGAACCACAAACTCTTGGGCTCTGAAATTCTTTTGGCTACTAAAATTCCCAAAGTACTCAGCCTCTCCTCCTCAATCTGGCCAGAGCTCAACACCGAAATTGTGAACGTCCAGCGATTGCTCCTACACTAAAGGTGCCAGCCCCGAATGCTGTTGCTGGTCCTCATCTCCCACTGGTAACCTCTCAACGAACCACACACACTTGGGCTCTGAACTTGTTTAGGCTACTAAAACTTCCAACGTACACAGCCTCTCCTGCTCAATCTGGCCAGAGCTCAACACCGAAGTTACGAACGTCCAGCGATTGCTCCTACACTAAAAGGTGCCAGCCCTGAAAGCTCTTGCTGGTCCTCATCTCCCACTGGTAACCTCTCAAACGAACCACAAACTCTTGGGCTCTGAAATTATTTTGGCTACTAAAATTCCCAACGTACTCAGCCTCTCCTCCTCAATCTGGCCAGAGCTCAACACCGAAATTGTGAACGTCCAGCGATTGCTCCTACACTAAAGGTGCCAGCCCCGAATGCTGTTGCTGGTCCTCATCTCCCACTGGTAACCTCTCAAACGAACCACAAACACTTGGGCTCTGAAATTCTTTTGGCTACTAAAACTTCCAATGTACACAGCCTCTCCTGCTCAATCCGGCCAGAGCTCAACACCGAAATTGCGAACGTCCAGCGATTGCTCCTACACTAAAGGTGCCAGCCCTGAAAGCTCTTGCTGGTCCTCATCTCCCACTGGTAACCTCTCAAACGAACCACAAACACTTGGGCTCTGAACTTGTTTAGACACTCAAAGATGCAGACGTTATCATCGCTTCCTTTTGCTAATTCATGTCAGAGCTCAACACCGAAATTACGAACGTCCAGCGATTGCTCCTACACTAAAGGTGCCAGCCCTGAAAGCTCTTGCTGGTCCTCATCTCCCACTGGTAACCTCTCAAACGAACCACAAACACTTGGGCTCTGAAATTCTTTTGGCTACTAAAACTTCCAACGTACACAGCCTCTCCTGCTCAATCTGGCCAGAGCTCAACACCGAAATTGCGAACGTCCAGCGATTGCTCCTACACTAAAGGTGCCAGCCCTGAAAGCTCTTGCTGGTCCTCATCTCCCACTGGTAACCTCTCAAACGAACCACAAACACTTGGGCTCTGAACTTGTTTAGGCTACTAAAACTTCCAACGTACACAGCCTCTCCTGCTCAATCTGGCCAGAGCCCTACACCGAAATTGCGAACGTCCAGCGATTGCTCCTACACTAAAGGTGCCAGCCCTGAAAGCTCTTGCTGGTCCTCATCTCCCACTGGTAACCTCTCAAACGAACCACAAACTCTTGGGCTCTGAACTTGTTTAGGCTACTAAAACTTCCAACGTACACAGCCTCTCCTGCTCAATCTCGCCAGAGCCCTACACCGAAATTGCGAACGTCCAGCGATTGCTCCTACACTAAAGGTGCCAGCCCTGAAAGCTCTTGCTGGTCCTCATCTCCCACTGGTAACCTCTCAAACGAACCACAAACACTTGGGCTCTGAACTTGTTTAGGCTACTAAAACTTCCAACGTACACAGCCTCTCCTGCTCAATCTGGCCAGAGCTCAACACCGAAGTTACGAACGTCCAGCGATTGCTCCTACACTAAAGGTGCCAGCCCTGAAAGCTCTTGCTGGTCCTCATCTCCCACTGGTAACCTCTCAAACGAACCACAAACTCTTGGCTCTGAAATTCTTTTGGCTACTAAAATTCCCAAAGTACTCAGCCTCTCCTCCTCAATCTGGCCAGAGCTCAACACCGAAATTGTGAACGTCCAGCGATTGCTCCTACACTAAAGGTGCCAGCCCTGAAAGCTCTTCCTGGTCCTCATCTCCCACTGGTAACCTCTCAAACGAACCACAAACACTTGGGCTCTGAACTTGTTTAGGCTACTAAAACTTCCAACGTACACAGCCTCTCCTGCTCAATCTGGCCAGAGCTCAACACCGAAGTTACGAACGTCCAGCGATTGCTCCTACACTAAGGTGCCAGCCCTGAAAGCTCTTGCTGGGTCCTCATCTCCCACTGGTAACCTCTCAAACGAACCACAAACTCTTGGGCTCTGAAATTATTTTGGCTACTAAAATTCCCAACGTACTCAGCCTCTCCTCCTCAATCTGGCCAGAGCTCAACACCGAAATTGTGAACGTCCAGCGATTGCTCCTACACTAAAGGTGCCAGCCCCGAATGCTGTTGCTGGTCCTCATCTCCCACTGGTAACCTCTCAAACGAACCACAAACACTTGGGCTCTGAAATTCTTTTGGCTACTAAAACTTCCAATGTACACAGCCTCTCCTGCTCAATCTGGCCAGAGCTCAACACCGAAATTGCGAACGTCCAGCGATTGCTCCTACACTAAAGGTGCCAGCCCTGAAAGCTCTTGCTTGGTCCTCATCTCCCACTGGTAACCTCTCAAACGAACCACAAACACTTGGGCTCTGAACTTGTTTAGGCTACTAAAACTTCCAACGTACACAGCCTCTCCTGCTCAATCTGGCCAGAGCCCTACACCGAAATTGCGAACGTCCAGCGATTGCTCCTACACTAATGGTGCCAGCCCTGAAAGCTCTTGCTGGTCCTCATCTCCCACTGGTAACCTCTCAAACGAACCACAAACTCTTGGGCTCTGAACTTGTTTAGGCTACTAAAACTCCCAACGTACAAAGCCTCTCCTGCTCAATCTGCCAGAGCTCAACACCGAAATTGCGAACGTCCAGCGATTGCTCCTACACTAAAGGTGCCAGCCCCGAATGCTGTTGCTGGTCCTCATCTCCCACTGGAAACCTCTCAAACGAACCACAAACACTTGGGCACTGAAATTGTTTAGGCTACTAAAACTTCCAACGTACACAGCCTCTCCTGCTCAATCTGGCCAGAGCCCTACACCGAAATTGCGAACGTCCAGCGATTGCTCCTACACTAATGGCGCCAGCCCTGAAAGCTCTTGCTAGTCCTCATCTCCCACTGGTAACCTCTAAAACGAACCACAAACACTTGGGCTCTGAACTTGTTTAGACACTCAAAGATGCAGACGTATCATCGCTTCCTTTTGCTAATTCATGTCAGAGCTCAACACCGATATTACGAACGTCCAGCGATTGCTCCTACACTAAAGGTGCCAGCCATGAAAGCTCTTGCTGGTCCTCATCTCCCACTGGTAACCTCTCAAACGAACCACAAACACTTGGGCTCTGAAATTCTTTTGGCTACTAAAACTTCCAATGTACGCAGCCTCTCCTGCTCAATCTGGCCAGAGCTCAACACCGAATTGCGAACGTCCAGCGATTGCTCCTACACTAAAGGTGCCAGCACTGAAAGCTCTTGCTGGTCCTCATCTCCCACTGGTAACCTCTCAAACGAACCACAAACACTTGGGCTCTGAACTTGTTTAGGCTACTAAAACTTCCAACGTACACAGCCTCTCCTGCTCAATCTGGCCAGAGCCGCTACACCAAAATTGCGAACGTCCAGCGATAGCTCCTACACTAAAGGTGCCAGCCCTGAAAGCTCTTGCTGGTCCTCATCTCCCCACTGGTAACCTCTCAAACGAACCACAAACACTTGGGCTCTGAACTTGTTTAGGCTACTAAAACTTTCCAACATACACAGCCTCTCCAGCTCAATCTGGCCAGAGCTCAACACCGAAGTTACGAACGTCCAGCGATTGCTCCTACACTAAAGGTGCCAGCCCTCTGAAAGCTCTTGCTGGTCCTCATCTCCCACTGGTAACCTCTCAAACGAACCACAAACACTTGGGCTCTGAACTTGTTTAGACACTCAAAGATGCAGACGTATCATCGCTTCCTTTTGCTAATTCATGTCAGAGCTCAACACCGAAATTACGAACTTCCAGCGATTGCTCCTACACTAAAGGTGCCAGCCCTGAAAGCTCTTGCTGGTCCTCATCTCCACTGGTAACCTCTCAAACGAACCACAAACACTTGGGCTCTGAAATTCTTTTGGCTACTAAAACTTCCAACGTACACAGCCTCTCCTGCTCAATCTGGCCAGAGCTCAACACCGAAATTGCGAACGTCCAGCGATTGCTCCTACACTAAAGGTGTCAGCCCTGAAAGCTCTTGCTGGTCCTCATCTCCCACTGGTAACCTCTCAAACGAACCACAAACACTTGGGCTCTGAACCTGTTTAGGCTACTAAAACTTCCAACGTACACAGCCTCTCCTGCTCAATCTGGCCAGAGCCCCTACACCGAAATTGCGAACGTCCAGCGATTGCTCCTACACTAAAGGTGCCAGCCCTGAAAGCTCTTGCTGGTCCTCATCTCCCACTGGTAACCTCTCAAACGAACCACAAACTCTTGGGCTCTGAACTTGTTTAGGCTACTAAAACTTCCAACGTACACAGCCTCTCCTGCTCAATCTCGCCAGAGCCCTACACCGAAATTGCGAACGTCCAGCGATTGCTCCTACACTAAAGGTGCCAGCCCTGAAAGCTCTTGCTGGTCCTCATCTCCCACTGGTAACCTCTCAAACGAACCACAAACACTTGGGCTCTGAACTTGTTTAGGCTACTAAAACTTCCAACGTACACAGCCTCTCCTGCTCAATCTGGCCAGAGCTCAACACCGAAGTTACGAACGTCCAGCGATTGCTCCTACACTAAAGGTGCCAGCCCTGAAAGCTCTTGCTGGTCCTCATCTCCCACTGGTAACCTCTCAAACAAACCACAAACTCTTGGGCTCTGAAATTCTTTTGGCTACTAAAATTCCCAAAGTACTCAGCCTCTCCTCCTCAATCTGGCCAGAGCTCAACACCGAAATTGTGAACGTCCAGCGATTGCTCCTACACTAAAGGTGCCAGCCCCGAATGCTGTTGCTGGTCCTCATCTCCCACTGGTAACCTCTCAAACGAACCACAAACACTTGGGCTCTGAACTTGTTTAGGCTACTAAAACTTCCAACGTACACAGCCTCTCCTGCTCAATCTGGCCAGAGCTCAACACCGAAGTTACGAACGTCCAGCGATTGCTCCTACACTAAAGGTGCCAGCCCTGAAAGCTCTTGCTATTCCTCATCTCCCACTGGTAACCTCTCAAACGAACCACAAACTCTTGGGCTCTGAAATTCTTTTGGCTACTAAAATTCCCAACGTACTCAGCCTCTCCTCCTCAATCTGGCCAGAGCTCAAAAAATTGTGAACGTCCAGCGATTGCTCCTACACTAAAGGTGCCAGCCCCGAATGCTGTTGCTGGTCCTCATCTCCCACTGGTAACCTCTCAAATGAACCACAAACACTTGGGCTCTGAAATTCTTTTGGCTACTAAAACTTCCAACGTACACAGCCTCTCCAGCTCAATCTGGCCAGAGCCCTACACCGAAATTGCGAACGTCCAGCGATTGCTCCTACACTAAAGGTGCCAGCCCTGAAAGCTCTTGCTGGTCCTCATCTCCCACTGGTAACCTCTCAAACGAACCACAAACACTTGGGCTCTGAACTTGTTTAGGCTACTAAAACTTCCAACGTACACAGCCTCTCCTGCTCAATCTGGCCAGAGCCCTACACCGAAATTGCGAACGTCCAGCGATTGCTCCTACACTAAAGGTGCCAGCCCTGAAAGCTCTTGCTGGTCCTCATCTCCCACTGGTAACCTCTCAAACGAACCACAAACACTTGGGCTCTGAACTTGTTTAGGCTACTAAAACTTCCAACATACACAGCCTCTCCAGCTCAATCTGGCCAGAGCTCAACACCGAAGTTACGAACGTCCAGCGATTGCTCCTACACTAAAGGTGCCAGCCCTGAAAGCTCTTGCTGGTCCTCATCTCCCACTGGTAACCTCTCAAACGAACCACAAACACTTGGGCTCTGAACTTGTTTAGACACTCAAAGATGCAGACGTATCATCGCTTCCTTTTGCTAATTCATGTCAGAGCTCAACACCGAAATTAGGAACGTCCAGCGATTGCTCCTACACTAAAGGTGCCAGCCCTGAAAGCTCTTGCTGGTCCTCATCTCCCACTGGTAACCTCTCAAATGAACCACAAACACTTGGGCTCTGAAATTCTTTTGGCTACTAAAACTTCCAACGTACACAGCCTCTCCTGCTCAATCTGGCCAGAGCTCAACACCGAAAATGCGAACGTCCAGCGATTGCTCCTACACTAAAGGTGCCAGCCCTGAAAGCTCTTGCTGGTCCTCATCTCCCACTGGTAACCTCTCAAACGAACCACAAACACTTGGGCTCTGAACTTGTTTAGGCTACTAAAACTTCCAACGTACACAGCCTCTCCTGCTCAATCTGGCCAGAGCCCTACACCGAAATTGCGAACGTCCAGCGATTGCTCCTACACTAAAGGTGCCAGCCCTGAAAGCTCTTGCTGGTCCTCATCTCCCACTGGTAACCTCTCAAACGAACCACAAACTCTTGGGCTCTGAACTTGTTTAGGCTACTAAAACTTCCAACGTACACAGCCTCTCCTGCTCAATCTCGCCAGAGCCCTACACCGAAATTGCGAACGTCCAGCGATTGCTCCTACACTAAAGGTGCCAGCCCTGAAAGCTCTTGCTGGTCCTCATCTCCCACTGGTAACCTCTCAAACGAACCACAAACACTTGGGCTCTGAACTTGTTTAGGCTACTAAAACTTCCAACGTACACAGCCTCTACTGCTCAATCTGGCCAGAGCTCAACACCGAAGTTATGAACGTCCAGCGATTGCTCCTACACTAAAGGTGCCAGCCCTGAAAGCTCTTGCTGGTCCTCATCTCCCACTGGTAACCTCTCAAACGAACCACAAACACTTGGGCTCTGAACTTGTTTAGACACTCAAAGATGCAGACGTATCATCGCTTCCTTTTGCTAATTCATGTCAGAGCTCAACACCGAAATTACGAACGTCCAGCGATTGCTCCTACACTAAAGGTGCCAGCCCTGAAAGCTCTTGCTGGTCCTCATCTCCCACTGGTAACCTCTCAAACGAACCACAAACACTTGGGCTCTGAAATTCTTTTGGCTACTAAAACTTCCAACGTACACAGCCTCTCCTGCTCAATCTGGCCAGAGCTCAACACCGAAATTGCGAACGTCCAGCGATTGCTCCTACACTAAAGGTGCCAGCCCTGAAAGCTCTTGCTGGTCCTCATCTCCCACTGGTAACCTCTCAAACGAACCACAAACACTTGGGCTCTGAACTTGTTTAGGCTACTAAAACTTCCAACGTACACAGCCTCTCCTGCTCAATCTGGCCAGAGCCCTACACCGAAATTGCGAACGTCCAGCGATTGCTCCTACACTAAAGGTGCCAGCCCTGAAAGCTCTTGCTGGTCCTCATCTCCCACTGGTAACCTCTCAAACGAACCACAAACTCTTGGGCTCTGAACTTGTTTAGGCTACTAAAACTTCCAACGTACACAGCCTCTCCTGCTCAATCTCGCCAGAGCCCTACACCGAAATTGCGAACGTCCAGCGATTGCTCCTACACTAAAGGTGCCAGCCCTGAAAGCTCTTGCTGGTCCTCATCTCCCACTGGTAACCTCTCAAACGAACCACAAACACTTGGGCTCTGAACTTGTTTAGGCTACTAAAACTTCCAACGTACACAGCCTCTCCTGCTCAATCTGGCCAGAGCTCAACACCGAAGTTATGAACGTCCAGCGATTGCTCCTACACTAAAGGTGCCAGCCCTGAAAGCTCTTGCTGGTCCTCATCTCCCACTGGTAACCTCTCAAACGAACCACAAACTCTTGGGCTCTGAAATTCTTTTGGCTACTAAAATTCCCAAAGTACTCAGCCTCTCCTCCTCAATCTGGCCAGAGCTCAACACCGAAATTGTGAACGTCCAGCGATTGCTCCTACACTAAAGGTGCCAGCCCCGAATGCTGTTGCTGGTCCTCATCTCCCACTGGTAACCTCTCAAACGAACCACAAACACTTGGGCTCTGAACTTGTTTAGGCTACTAAAACTTCCAACGTACACAGCCTCTCCTGCTCAATCTGGCCAGAGCTCAACACCGAAGTTACGAACGTCCAGCGATTGCTCCTACACTAAAGGTGCCAGCCCTGAAAGCTCTTGCTATTCCTCATCTCCCACTGGTAACCTCTCAAACGAACCACAAACTCTTGGGCTCTGAAATTCTTTTGGCTACTAAAATTCCCAACGTACTCAGCCTCTCCTCCTCAATCTGGCCAGAGCTCAACACCGAAATTGTGAACGTCCAGCGATTGCTCCTACACTAAAGGTGCCAGCCCCGAATGCTGTTGCTGGTCCTCATCTCCCACTGGTAACCTCTCAAATGAACCACAAACACTTGGGCTCTGAAATTCTTTTGGCTACTAAAACTTCCAATGTACACAGCCTCTCCTGCTCAATCTGGCCAGAGCTCAACACCGAAATTGCGAACGTCCAGCGATTGCTCCTACACTAAAGGTGCCAGCCCTGAAAGCTCTTGCTGGTCCTCATCTCCCACTGGTAACCTCTCAAACGAACCACAAACACTTGGGCTCTGAACTTGTTTAGGCTACTAAAACTTCCAACGTACACAGCCTCTCCTGCTCAATCTGGCCAGAGCCCTACACCGAAATTGCGAACGCCCAGCGATAGCTCCTACACTAAAGGTGCCAGCCCTGAAAGCTCTTGCTGGTCCTCATCTCCCACTGGTAACCTCTCAAACGAACCACAAACACTTGGGCTCTGAACTTGTTTAGGCTACTAAAACTTCCAACATACACAGCCTCTCCAGCTCAATCTGGCCAGAGCTCAATACCGAAGTTACGAACGTCCAGCGATTGCTCCTACACTAAAGGTGCCAGCCCTGAAAGCTCTTGCTGGTCCTCATCTCCCACTGGTAACCTCTCAAACGAACCACAAACACTTGGGCTCTGAACTTGTTTAGACACTCAAAGATGCAGACGTATCATCGCTTCCTTTTGCTAATTCATGTCAGAGCTCAACACCGAAATTACGAACGTCCAGCGATTGCTCCTACACTAAAGGTGCCAGCCCTGAAAGCTCTTGCTGCTCCTCATCTCCCACTGGTAACCTCTCAAACGAACCACAAACACTTGGGCTCTGAAATTCTTTTGGCTACTAAAACTTCCAACGTACACAGCCTCTCCTGCTCAATCTGGCCAGAGCTCAACACCGAAATTGCGAACGTCCAGCGATTGCTCCTACACTAAAGGTGCCAGCCCTGAAAGCTCTTGCTGGTCCTCATCTCCCACTGGTAACCTCTCAAACGAACCACAAACACTTGGGCTCTGAACTTGTTTAGGCTACTAAAACTTCCAACGTACACAGCCTCTCCAGCTCAATCTGGCCAGAGCCCTACACCGAAATTGCGAACGTCCAGCGATTGCTCCTACACTAAAGGTGCCAGCCCTGAAAGCTCTTGCTGGTCCTCATCTCCCACTGGTAACCTCTCAAACGAACCACAAACTCTTGGGCTCTGAACTTGTTTAGGCTACTAAAACTTCCAACGTACACAGCCTCTCCTGCTCAATCTCGCCAGAGCCCTACACCGAAATTGCAAATGTCCAGCGATTGCTCCTACACTAAAGGTGCCAGCCCTGAAAGCTCTTGCTGGTCCTCATCTCCCACTGGTAACCTCTCAAACGAACCACAAACACTTGGGCTCTGAACTTGATTAGGCTACTAAAACTTCCAACGTACACAGCCTCTCCTGCTCAATCTGGCCAGAGCTCAACACCGAAGTTACGAACGTCCAGCGATTGCTCCTACACTAAAGGTGCCAGCCCTGAAAGCTCTTGCTGGTCCTCATCTCCCACTGGTAACCTCTCAAACGAACCACAAACTCTTGGGCTCTGAAATTCTTTTGGCTACTAAAATTCCCAACGTACTCAGCCTCTCCTGCTCAATCTGGCCAGAGCTCAACACCGAAGTTACGAACGTCCAGCGATTGCTCCTACACTAAAGGTGCCAGCCCCGAATGCTGTTGCTGGTCCTCATCTCCCACTGGTAACCTCTCAAACGAAGCACAAACACTTGGGCTCTGAAATTCTTTTGGCTACTAAAACTTCCAATGTACACAGCCTCTCCTGCTCAATCTGGCCAGAGCTCAACACCGAAATTGCGAACGTCCAGCGATTGCTCCTACACTAAAGGTGCCAGCCCTGAAAGCTCTTGCTGGTCCTCATCTCCCACTGGTAACCTCTCAAACGAACCACAAACTCTTGGGCTCTGAACTTGTTTAGGCTACTAAAACTTCCAACGTACACAGCCTCTCCTGCTCAATCTGGCCAGAGCCCTACACCGAAATTGCGAACGTCCAGCGATTGCTCCTACACTAAAGGTGCCAGCCCTGAAAGCTCTTGCTGGTCCTCATCTCCCACTGGTAACCTCTCAAACGAACCACAAACACTTGGGCTCTGAACTTGTTTAGGCTACTAAAACTTCCAACGTACACAGCCTCTCCTGCTCAATCTGGCCAGAGCCCTACACCGAAATTGCGAACGTCCAGCGATTGCTCCTACACTAAAGGTGCCAGCCCTGAAAGCTCTTGCTGGTCCTCATCTCCCACTGGTAACCTCTCAAACGAACCACAAACACTTGGTCTCTGAACTTGTTTAGACACTCAAAGATGCAGACGTATCATCGCTTCCTTTTGCTAATTCATGTCAGAGCTCAACACCGAAATTACGAACGTCCAGCGATTGCTCCTACACTAAAGGTGCCAGCCCTGAAAGCTCTTGCTGGTCCTCATCTCCCACTGGTAACCTCTCAAACGAACCACAAACACTTGGGCTCTGAAATTCTTTTGGCTACTAAAACTTCCAACGTACACAGCCTCTCCTGCTCAATCTGGCCAGAGCTCAACACCGAAATTGCGAACGTCCAGCGATTGCTCCTACACTAAAGGTGCCAGTCCTGAAAGCTCTTGCTGGTCCTCATCTCCCACTGGTAACCTCTCAAACGAACCACAAACACTTGGGCTCTGAACTTGTTTAGGCTACTAAAACTTCCAACGTACACAGCCTCTCCTGCTCAATCTGGCCAGAGCCCTACACCGAAATTGCGAACGTCCAGCGATTGCTCCTACACTAAAGGTGCCAGCCCTGAAAGCTCTTGCTGGTCCTCATCTCCCACTGGTAACCTCTCAAACGAACCACAAACACTTGGGCTCTGAACTTGTTTAGGCTACTAAAACTTCCAACGTACACAGCCTCTCCTGCTCAATCTGGCCAGAGCTCAACACCGAAGTTACGAACGTCCAGCGATTGCTCCTACACTAAAGGTGCCAGCCCTGAAAGCTCTTGCTGGTCCTCATCTCCCACTGGTAACCTCTCAAACGAACCACAAACTCTTGGGCTCTGAAATTCTTTTGGCTACTAGAATTCCCAAAGTACTCAGCCTCTCCTCCTCAATCTGGCCAGAGCTCAACACCGAAATTGTGAACGTCCAGCGATTGCTCCTACACTAAAGGTGCCAGCCCCGAATGCTGTTGCTGGTCCTCATCTCCCACTGGTAACCTCTCAAACGAACCACAAACACTTGGGCTCTGAACTTGTTTAGGCTACTAAAACTTCCAACACACACAGCCTCTCCTGCTCAATCTGGCCAGAGCTCAACACCGAAGTTACGAACGTCCAGCGATTGCTCCTACACTAAAGGTGCCAGCCCTGAAAGCTCTTGCTATTCCTCATCTCCCACTGGTAACCTCTCAAACGAACCACAAACTCTTGGGCTCTGAAATTCTTTTGGCTACTAAAATTCCCAACGTACTCAGCCTCTCCTCCTCAATCTGGCCAGAGCTCAACACCGAAATTGTGAACGTCCAGCGATTGCTCCTACACTAAAGGTGCCAGCCCCGAATGCTGTTGCTGGTCCTCATCTCCCACTGGTAACCTCTCAAATGAACCACAAACACTTGGGCTCTGAACTTGTTTCGGCTACTAAAACTTCCAACGTACACAGCCTCTCCTGCTCAATCTGGCCAGAGCTCAACACCGAAATTGCGAACGTCCAGCGATTGCTCCTACACTAAAGGTGCCAGCCCTGAAAGCTCTTGCTGGTCCTCATCTCCCACTGGTAACCTCTCAAACGAACCACAAACACTTGGGCTCTGAACTTGTTTAGGCTACTAAAACTTCCAACGTACACAGCCTCTCCTGCTCAATCTGGCCAGAGCCCTACACCGAAATTGCGAACGTCCAGCGATTGCTCCTACACTAAAGGTGCCAGCCCTGAAAGCTCTTGCTGGTCCTCATCTCCCACTGGTAACCTCTCAAACGAACCACAAACACTTGGGCTCTGAACTTGTTTAGGCTACTAAAACTTCCAACATACACAGCCTCTCCAGCTCAATCTGGCCAGAGCTCAACACCGAAGTTACGAACGTCCAGCGATTGCTCCTACACTAAAGGTGCCAGCCCTGAAAGCTCTTGCTGGTCCTCATCTCCCACTGGTAACCTCTCAAACGAACCACAAACACTTGGGCTCTGAACTTGTTTAGACACTCAAAGATGCAGACGTATCATCGCTTCCTTTTGCTAATTCATGTCAGAGCTCAACACCGATATTACGAACGTCCAGCGATTGCTCCTACACTAAAGGTGCCAGCCCTGAAAGCTCTTGCTGGTCCTCATCTCCCACTGGTAACCTCTCAAACGAACCACAAACACTTGGGCTCTGAAATTCTTTTGGCTACTAAAACTTCCAATGTACGCAGCCTCTCCTGCTCAATCTGGCCAGAGCTCAACACCGAAATTGCGAACGTCCAGCGATTGCTCCTACACTAAAGGTGCCAGCACTGAAAGCTCTTGCTGGTCCTCATCTCCCACTGGTAACCTCTCAAACGAACCACAAACACTTGGGCTCTGAACTTGTTTCGGCTACTAAAACTTCCAACGTACACAGCCTCTCCTGCTCAATCTCGCCAGAGCCCTACACCGAAATTGCGAACGTCCAGCGATTGCTCCTACACTAAAGGTGCCAGCCCTGAAAGCTCTTGCTGGTCCTCATCTCCCACTGGTAACCTCTCAAACGAAAACGAACCACAAACTCTTGGGCTCTGAACTTGTTTAGGCTACTAAAACTTCCAACGTACACAGCCTCTCCTGCTCAATCTGGCCAGAGCCCTACACCGAAATTGCGAACGTCCAGCGATTGCTCCTACACTAAAGGTGCCAGCCCTGAAAGCTCTTGCTGGTCCTCATCTCCCACTGGTAACCTCTCAAACGAACCACAAACACTTGGGCTCTGAACTTGTTTAGACACTCAAAGATGCAGACGTATCATCGCTTCCTTTTGCTAATTCATGTCAGAGCTCAACACCGAAATTACGAACGTCCAGCGATTGCTCCTACACTAAAGGTGCCAGCCCTGAAAGCTCTTGCTGGTCCTCATCTCCCACTGGTAACCTCTCAAACGAACCACAAACACTTGGGCTCTGAAATTCTTTTGGCTACTAAAACTTCCAACGTACACAGCCTCTCCTGCTCAATCTGGCCAGAGCTCAACACCGAAAATGCGAACGTCCAGCGATTGCTCCTACACTAAAGGTGCCAGCCCTGAAAGCTCTTGCTGGTCCTCATCTCCCACTGGTAACCTCTCAAACGAACCACAAACACTTGGGCTCTGAACTTGTTTAGGCTACTAAAACTTCCAACGTACACAGCCTCTCCTGCTCAATCTGGCCAGAGCCCTACACCGAAATTGCGAACGTCCAGCGATTGCTCCTACACTAAAGGTGCCAGCCCTGAAAGCTCTTGCTGGTCCTCATCTCCCACTGGTAACCTCTCAAACGAACCACAAACTCTTGGGCTCTGAACTTGTTTAGGCTACTAAAACTTCCAACGTACACAGCCTCTCCTGCTCAATCTCGCCAGAGCCCTACACCGAAATTGCGAACGTCCAGCGATTGCTCCTACACTAAAGGTGCCAGCCCTGAAAGCTCTTGCTGGTCCTCATCTCCCACTGGTAACCTCTCAAACGAACCACAAACACTTGGGCTCTGAACTTGTTTAGGCTACTAAAACTTCCAACGTACACAGCCTCTCCTGCTCAATCTGGCCAGAGCTTAACACCGAAGTTATGAACGTCCAGCGATTGCTCCTACACTAAAGGTGCCAGCCCTGAAAGCTCTTGCTGGTCCTCATCTCCCACTGGTAACCTCTCAAACGAACCACAAACTCTTGGGCTCTGAAATTCTTTTGGCTACTAAAATTCCCAAAGTACTCAGCCTCTCCTCCTCAATCTGGCCAGAGCTCAACACCGAAATTGTGAACGTCCAGCGATTGCTCCTACACTAAAGGTGCCAGCCCCGAATGCTGTTGCTGGTCCTCATCTCCCACTGGTAACCTCTCAAACGAACCACAAACACTTGGGCTCTGAACTTGTTTAGGCTACTAAAACTTCCAACGTACACAGCCTCTCCTGCTCAATCTGGCCAGAGCTCAACACCGAAGTTACGAACGTCCAGCGATTGCTCCTACACTAAAGGTGCCAGCCCTGAAAGCTCTTGCTATTCCTCATCTCCCACTGGTAACCTCTCAAACGAACCACAAACTCTTGGGCTCTGAACTTGTTTAGGCTACTAAAATTCCCAACGTACTCAGCCTCTCCTCCTCAATCTGGCCAGAGCTCAACACCGAAATTGTGAACGTCCAGCGATTGCTCCTACACTAAAGGTGCCAGCCCTGAATGCTGTTGCTGGTCCTCATCTCCCACTGGTAACCTCTCAAATGAACCGCAAACACTTGGGCTCTGAAATTCTTTTGGCTACTAAAACTTCCAATGTACACAGCCTCTCCTGCTCAATCTGGCCAGAGCTCAACACCGAAATTGCGAACGTCCAGCGATTGCTCCTACACTAAAGGTGCCAGCCCTGAAAGCTCTTGCTGGTCCTCATCTCCCACTGGTAACCCTCTCAAACGAACCACAAACACTTGGGCTCTGAACTTGTTTAGGCTACTAAAACTTCCAACGTACACAGCCTCTCCTGCTCAATCTGGCCAGAGCCCTACACCGAAATTGCGAACGTCCAGCGATTGCTCCTACACTAAAGGTGCCAGCCCTGAAAGCTCTTGCTGGTCCTCATCTCCCCACTGGTAACCTCTCAAACGAACCACAAACACTTGGGCTCTGAACTTGTTTAGGCTACTAAAACTTCCAACATACACAGCCTCTCCAGCTCAATCTGGCCAGAGCTCAACACCGAAGTTACGAACGTCCAGCGATTGCTCCTACACTAAAGGTGCCAGCCCTGAAAGCTCTTGCTGGTCCTCATCTCCCACTGGTAACCTCTCAAACGAACCACAAACACTTGGGCTCTGAACTTGTTTAGACACTCAAAGATGCAGACGTATCATCGCTTCCTTTTGCTAATTCATGTCAGAGCTCAACACCGAAATTACGAACGTCCAGCGATTGCTCCTACACTAAAGGTGCCAGCCCTGAAAGCTCTTGCTGGTCCTCATCTCCCACTGGTAACCTCTCAAACGAACCACAAACACTTGGGCTCTGAAATTCTTTTGGCTACTAAAACTTCCAACGTACACAGCCTCTCCTGCTCAATCTGGCCAGAGCTCAACACCGAAATTGCGAACGTCCAGCGATTGCTCCTACACTAAAGGTGCCAGCCCTGAAAGCTCTTGCTGGTCCTCATCTCCCACTGGTAACCTCTCAAACGAACCACAAACACTTGGGCTCTGAACTTGTTTAGGCTACTAAAACTTCCAACGTACACAGCCTCTCCAGCTCAATCTGGCCAGAGCCCTACACCGAAATTGCGAACGTCCAGCGATTGCTCCTACGCTAAAGGTGCCAGCCCTGAAAGCTCTTGCTGGTCCTCATCTCCCACTGGTAACCTCTCAAACGAACCACAAACTCTTGGGCTCTGAACTTGTTTAGGCTACTAAAACTTCCAACGTACACAGCCTCTCCTGCTCAATCTCGCCAGAGCCCTACACCGAAATTGCAAATGTCCAGCGATTGCTCCTACACTAAAGGTGCCAGCCCTGAAAGCTCTTGCTGGTCCTCATCTCCCACTGGTAACCTCTCAAACGAACCACAAACACTTGGGCTCTGAACTTGATTAGGCTACTAAAACTTCCAACGTACACAGCCTCTCCTGCTCAATCTGGCCAGAGCTCAACACCGAAGTTACGAACGTCCAGCGATTGCTCCTACACTAAAGGTGCCAGCCCTGAAAGCTCTTGCTGGTCCTCATCTCCCACTGGTAACCTCTCAAACGAACCACAAACTCTTGGGCTCTGAAATTCTTTTGGCTACTAAAATTCCCAACGTACTCAGCCTCTCCTCCTCAATCTGGCCAGAGCTCAACACCGAAATTGTGAATGTCCAGCGATTGCTCCTACACTAAAGGTGCCAGCCCCGAATGCTGTTGCTGGTCCTCATCTCCCACTGGTAACCTCTCAAACGAACCACAAACACTTGGGCTCTGAAATTCTTTTGGCTACTAAAACTTCCAATGTACACAGCCTCTCCTGCTCAATCTGGCCAGAGCTCAACACCGAAATTGCGAACGTCCAGCGATTGCTCCTACACTAAAGGTGCCAGCCCTGAAAGCTCTTGCTGGTCCTCATCTCCCACTGGTAACCTCTCAAACGAACCACAAACTCTTGGGCTCTGAACTTGTTTAGGCTACTAAAACTTCCAACGTACACAGCCTCTCCTGCTCAATCTGGCCAGAGCCCTACACCGAAATTGCGAACGTCCAGCGATTGCTCCTACACTAAAGGTGCCAGCCCTGAAAGCTCTTGCTGGTCCTCATCTCCCACTGGTAACCTCTCAAACGAACCACAAACACTTGGGCTCTGAACTTGTTTAGACACTCAAAGATGCAGATGTATCATCGCTTCCTTTTGCTAATTCATGTCAGAGCTCAACACCGAAATTGCGAACGTCCAGCGATTGCTCCTACACTAAAGGTGCCAGCCCTGAAAGCTCTTGCTGGTCCTCATCTCCCACTGGTAACCTCTCAAACGAACCACAAACACTTGGGCTCTGAACTTGTTTAGGCTACTAAAACTTCCAACGTACACAGCCTCTCCTGCTCAATCTGGCCAGAGCCCTACACCGA
>NW_026777010.1:0-37482 GCF_030936135.1 Gavia stellata
TTGTTCAGAGCCCAAGTGTTTGTGGTTCGTTTGAGAGGTTACCAGTGGGAGATGAGGACCAGCAAGAGCTTTCAGGGCTGGCACCTTTAGTGTAGGAGCAATCGCTGGACGTTTACAATTTCGGTGTTGAGCTCTGACGTGAATTAGCGAAAGGAAGCGAGGATACGTCTGGACCTTTGAGTGTCTAAACAAGTTCAGAGGCCAAGTGTTTGTGGTTCGTTTGAGAGGTTACCAGTGGGAGATGAGGACCAGCAAGAGCTTTCAGGGCTGGCACCTTTAGTGTAGGAGCAATCGCTGGACGTTCGCAATTTCGGTGTTGAATTTTGGCCAGATTGAGCAGAAGAGGCTGTGTATGTTGGAAGTTTTAGTAGGCTAAACAAGTTCAGAGCCCAAGTGTTTGTGGTTCGTTTGAGAGGTTACCAGTGGGAGATGAGGACCAGCAAGAGCTTTCAGGGCTGGCACCTTTAGTGTAGGAGCAATCGCTGGACGTTCGCAATTTCGGTGTTGAGCTCTGACGTGAATTAGCGAAAGGAAGCGATGATACGTCTGGACCTTTGAGTGTCTAAACAAGTTCAGAGCCCAAGTGTTTGTGGTTCGTTTGAGAGGTTACCAGTGGGAGATGAGGACCAGCAAGAGCTTTCAGGGCTGGCACCTTTAGTGTGGGAGCAATCGCTGGACGTTCGCAATTTCGGTGTTGAGCTCTGGCCAGATTGAGCAGGAGAGGCTGTGTACGTTGGAAGTTTTAGTAGGCTAAACAAGTTCAGAGCCCAAGTGTTATGGTTCGTTTGAGAGGTTACCAGTGGAGATGAGGACCAGCAAGAGCTTTCAGGGCTGGCACCTTTAGTGTAGGAACAGTCGCTGGACGTTCGCAATTTCGGTGTTGAATTTTGACCAGATTGAGCAGGAGAGGCTGTGTACGTTGGAAGTTTTAGTAGGCTAAACAAGTTCAGAGCCCAAGTGTTTGTGGTTCGTTTGAGAGGTTACCAGTGGAGATGAGGACCAGCAAGAGCTTTCAGGGCTGGCACCTTTAGTGTAGGAGCAATCGCTGGACGTTCGCAATTTCGGTGTTGAATTTTGACCATATAGAGCAGGAGAGGCTCTGTACATTGGAAGTTTTAGTAGGATAAACAAGTTCAGAGGCCAAGTGTTTGTGGTTCGTTTGAGAGGTTACCAGTGGGAGATGAGGACCAGCAAGAGCTTTCAGGGCTGGCACCTTTAGTGTAGGAGCAATCGCTGGACGTTCGCAATTTCGGTGTTGAGCTCTGGCCAGATTGAGCAGGAGAGGCTGTGTACGTTGGAAGTTTTAGTAGGCTAAACAAGTTCAGAGCCCAAGCATTTGTGGTTCGTTTGAGAGGTTACCAGTGGGAGATGAGGACCAGCAAGAGCTTTCAGGGCTGGCACCTTTAGTGTAGGAGCAATCGCTGGACGTTCGCAATTTCGGTGTTGAGCTCTGGCCAGATTGAGCAGGAGAGGCTGTGTACGTTGGAAGTTTTAGTAGCCTAAACATGTTCAGAGCCCAAGTGTTGTGGTTCGTTTGAGAGGTTACCAGTGGAGATGAGGACCAGCAAGAGCTTTCAGGGCTGGCACCTTTAGTGTAGGAGCAATCGCTGGACGTTTACAATTTCGGTGTTGAGCTCTGACGTGAATTAGCGAAAGGAAGCGATGATACGTCTGGACCTTTGAGTGTCTAAACAAGTTCAGAGGCCAAGTGTTTGTGGTTCGTTTGAGAGGTTACCAGTGGGAGATGAGGACCAGCAAGAGCTTTCAGGGCTGGCACCTTTAGTGTAGGAGCAATCGCTGGACGTTCGCAATTTCGGTGTTGAGCTCTGACGTGAATTAGCGAAAGGAAGCGATGATACGTCTGGACATTTCAGTGTCTAAACAGCTTTAGAGGCCAAGTGTTTGTGGTTCGTTTGACAGGTTACCAGTGGGAGATGAGGACCAGGAAGAGCTTTCAGGGCTGGCACCTTTAGTGTAGGAGCAATCGCTGGACGTTCGCAATTTCGGTGTTGAGCTCTGGCCAGATTGAGCAGGAGAGGCTGTGTACGTTGGAAGTTTTAGTAGCCTAAACAAGTTCAGAGCCCAAGTCTTTGTGGTTCCTTTAAGAGGTTACCAGTGGGAGATGAGGACCAGCAAGAGCTTTCACGGCTGGCACCTTTAGTGTAGGAGCAATCGCTGGACGTTCGCAATTTCGGTGTTGAGCTCTGGCCAGATTGAGCAGGAGAGGCTGTGTACGTTGGAAGTTGTAGTAGGCTAAACAAGTTCAGAGCCCAAGTCTTTGTTGTTCGTTTTAGAGGTTACCAGTGGGAGATGAGGACCAGCAAGAGCTTTCAGGGCTGGCACCTTTAGTGTAGGAGCAATCGCTGGACGTTCGCAATTTTGGTGTTGAGCTCTGGCCAGATTGAGCAGGAGAGGCTGTGTACGTTGGAAGTTTTAGTAGGCTAAACAAGTTCAGAGCCCAAGTGTTTATGGTTCGTTTGAGAGGTTACCAGTGGGAGATGAGGACCAGCAAGAGCTTTCAGGGCTGGCACCTTTAGTGTAGGAGCAATCGCTGGACGTTTGCAATTTCGGTGTTGAATTTTGGCCAGATTGAGCAGAAGAGGCTGTGTATGTTGGAAGTTTTAGTAGGCTAAACAAGTTCAGAGCCCAAGTGTTTGTGGTTCGTTTGAGAGGTTACCAGTGGGAGATGAGGACCAGCAAGAGCTTTCAGGGCTGGCACCTTTAGTGTAGGAGCAATCGCTGGACGTTCGCAATTTCGGCGTTGAGCTCTGACGTGAATTAGCGAAAGGAAGCGATGATACGTCTGGACCTTTGAGTGTCTAAACAAGTTCAGAGGCCAAGTGTTTGTGGTTCGTTTGACAGGTTACCAGTGGAGATGAGGACCAGCAAGAGCTTTCAGGGCTGGCACCTTTAGTGTAGGAGCAATCGCTGGACGTTCGCAATTTCGGTGTTGAGCTCTGGCCAGATTGAGCAGGAGAGGCTGTGTACGTTGGAAGTTTTAGTAGGCTAAACAAGTTCAGAGCCCAAGTGTTTATGGTTCGTTTGAGAGGTTACCAGTGGGAGATGAGGACCAGCAAGAGCTTTCAGGGCTGGCACCTTTAGTGTAGGAGCAATCGCTGGACGTTCGCAATTTCGGTGTTGAATTTTGACCAGATTGAACAGGAGAGGCTGTGTACGTTGGAAGTTTTAGTAGGCTAAACAAGTTCAGAGCCCAAGTGTTTGTGGTTCGTTTGAGAGGTTACCAGTGGGAGATGAGGACCAGCAAGAGCTTTCAGGGCTGGCACCTTTAGTGTAGGAGCAATCGCTGGACGTTCGCAATTTCGGTGTTGAGCTCTGACGTGAATTAGCGAAAGGAAGCGATGATACGTCTGGACCTTTGAGTGTCTAAACAAGTTCAGAGGCCAAGTGTTTGTGGTTCGTTTGATAGGTTACCAGTGGAGATGAGGACCAGCAAGAGCTTTCAGGGCTGGCACCTTTAGTGTAGGAGCAATCGCTGGACGTTCGCAATTTCGGTATTGAATTTTGGCCAGATTGAGCAGGAGAGGCTGTGTGCGTTGGCAGTTTTAGTAGCCTAAAAAGTTCAGAGCCCAAGTGTTTGTGGTTCGTTTGAGAGGTTACCAGTGGGAGATGAGGACCAGCAAGAGCTTTCAGGGCTGGCACCTTTAGTGTAGGAGCAATCGCTGGACGTTCGCAATTTCGGTGTTGAGCTCTGGCCAGATTGAGCAGGAGAGGCTGTGTACGTTGGAAGTTGTAGTAGGCTAAACAAGTTCAGAGCCCAAGTCTTTGTTGTTCGTTTAAGAGGTTACCAGTGGGAGATGAGGACCAGCAAGAGCTTTCAGGTCTGGCACCTTTAGTGTAGGAGCAATCGCTGGACGTTCGCAATTTCTGTGTTGAATTTTGGCCAGATTGAGCAGGAGAGGCTGTGTACGTTGGAAGTTTTAGTAGGCTAAACAAGTTCAGAGCCCAAGTGTTTGTGGTTCGTTTGAGAGGTTACCAGTGGGAGATGAGGACCAGCAAGAGCTTTCAGGGCTGGCACCTTTAGTGTAGGAGCAATCGCTGGACGTTCACAATTTCGGTGTTGAGCTCTGGCCAGATTGAGCAGGAGAGGCTGTGTACGTTGGAAGTTTTAGTAGGCTAAACAAGTTCAGAGGCCAAGCATTTGTGGTTCGTTTGAGAGGTTACCAGTGGGAGATGAGGACCAGCAAGAGCTTTCAGGGCTGGCACCTTTAGTGTAGGAGCAATCGCTGGACGTTCGCAATTTCGGTGTTGAGCTCTGACGTGAATTAGCGAAAGGAAGCGATGATACGTCTGGACCTTTGAGTGTCTAAACAAGTTCAGAGGCCAAGTGTTTGTGGTTCGTTTGAGAGGTTACCAGTGGGAGATGAGGACCAGCAAGAGCTTTCAGGGCTGGCACCTTTAGTGTAGGAGCAATCCCTGGACGTTCACAATTTCGGTGTTGAGCTCTGGCCAGATTGAGCAGGAGAGGCTGTGTACGTTGAAGTTTTAGTAGCCTAAACAAGTTCAGAGGCCAAGTGTTTGTGGTTCGTTTGAGAGGTTACCAGTGGGAGATGAGGACCAGCAAGAGCTTTCAGGGCTGGCGCCTTTAGTGTAGGAGCAATCGCTGGACGTTCGCAATTTCGGTGTTGAATTTTGACCATATAGAGCAGGAGAGGCTGTGTACATTGGAAGTTTTAGTAGGCTAAACAAGTTCAGATGCCAAGCATTTGTGGTTCGTTTGAGAGGTTACCAGTGGGAGATGAGGACCAGCAAGAGCTTTCAGGGCTGGCACCTTTAGTGTAGGAGCAATCGCTGGATGTTCGCAATTTCGGTGTTGAGCTCTGACGTGAATTAGAGAAAGGAAACGATGATACGTCTGGACCTTTGAGTGTCTAAACAAGTTCAGAGGCCAAGTGTTTGTGGTTCGTTTGAGAGGTTACCAGTGGGAGATGAGGACAGCAAGAGCTTTCAGGGCTGGCACCTTTAGTGTAGGAGCAATCGCTGGACGTTCGCAATTTCGGTGTTGACCTCTGGCCAGATTGAGCAGGAGAGGCTGTGTACGTTGGAAGTTTTAGTAGGCTAAACAAGTTCAGAGCCCAAGTGTTTGTGGTTCGTTTGAGAGGTTACCAGTGGGAGATGCGGACCAGCAAGAGCTTTCACGGCTGGCACCTTTAGTGTAGGAGCAATCGCTGGACGTTCACAATTTCGGTGTTGAGCTCTGGCCAGATTGAGCAGGAGAGGCTGTGTACGTTGGAAGTTTTTGTAGCCTAAACAAGTTCAGAGGCCAAGCATTTGTGGTTCGTTTGAGAGGTTACCAGTGGGAGATGAGGACCAGCAAGAGCTTTCAGGGCTGGCACCTTTAGTGTGGGAGCAATCGCTGGACGTTCGCAATTTCGGTGTTGAGCTCTGGCCAGATTGAGCAGGAGAGGCTGTGTACGTTGGAAGTTTTAGTAGCCTAAACATGTTCAGAGCCCAAGTGTTTGTGGTTCGTTTGAGAGGTTACCAGTGGGAGATGAGGACCAGCAAGAGCTTTCAGGGCTGGCACCTTTAGTGTAGGAGCAATCGCTGGACGTTTACAATTTCGGTGTTGAGCTCTGACGTGAATTAGCGAAAGGAAGCGATGATACGTCTGGACCTTTGAGTGTCTAAACAAGTTCAGAGCCCAAGTGTTTGTGGTTCGTTTGAGAGGTTACCAGTGGGAGATGAGGACCAGCAAGAGCTTTCAGGGCTGGCACCTTTAGTGTAGGAGCAATCGCTGGACGTTCGCAATTTCGGTGTTGAGCTCTGACGTGAATTAGCGAAAGGAAGCGATGATACGTCTGGACCTTTGAGTGTCTAAACAAGTTCAGAGCCCAAGTGTTTGTGGTTCGTTTGAGAGGTTACCAGTGGAGATGAGGACCAGCAAGAGCTTTCAGGGCTGGCACCTTTAGTGTGGGAGCAATCGCTGGACGTTCGCAATTTCGGTGTTGAGCTCTGGCCAGATTGAGCAGGAGAGGCTGTGTACGTTGGAAGTTTTAGTAGGCTAAACAAGTTCAGAGCCCAAGTGTTTATGGTTCGTTTGAGAGGTTACCAGTGGGAGATGAGGACCAGCAAGAGCTTTCAGGGCTGGCACCTTTAGTGTAGGAACAGTCGCTGGACGTTCGCAATTTCGGTGTTGAATTTTGACCAGATTGAGCAGGAGAGGCTGTGTACGTTGGAAGTTTTAGTAGGCTAAACAAGTTCAGAGCCCAAGTGTTTGTGGTTCGTTTGAGAGGTTACCAGTGGGAGATGAGGACCAGCAAGAGCTTTCAGGGCTGGCACCTTTAGTGTAGGAGCAATCGCTGGACGTTCGCAATTTCGGTGTTGAATTTTGACCATATAGAGCAGGAGAGGCTCTGTACATTGGAAGTTTTAGTAGGATAAACAAGTTCAGAGGCCAAGTGTTTGTGGTTCGTTTGAGAGGTTACCAGTGGGAGATGAGGACCAGCAAGAGCTTTCAGGGCTGGCACCTTTAGTGTAGGAGCAATCGCTGGACGTTCGCAATTTCGGTGTTGAGCTCTGGCCAGATTGAGCAGGAGAGGCTGTGTACGTTGGAAGTTTTAGTAGGCTAAACAAGTTCAGAGCCCAAGCATTTGTGGTTCGTTTGAGAGGTTACCAGTGGGAGATGAGGACCAGCAAGAGCTTTCAGGGCTGGCACCATTAGTGTAGGAGCAATCGCTGGACGTTTACGATTTCTGTGTTGAGCTCTGACGTGAATTAGCGAAAGGAAGCGATGATACGTCTGGACCTTTGAGTGTCTAAACAACTTCAGAGCCCAAGTGTTTGTGGTTCGTTTGAGAGGTTACCAGTGGGAGATGAGGACCAGGAAGAGCTTTCAGGGCTGGCACCTTTAGTGTAGGAGCAATCGCTGGACGTTCGCAATTTCCGTGTTGAGCTCTGACGTGAATTAGCGAAAGGAAGCGATGATACGTCTGGACCTTTGAGTGTCTAAAGAACTTTAGAGGCCAAGTGTTTGTGGTTCATTTGAGAGGTTACCAGTGGAGATGAGGACCAGCAAGAGCTTTCAGGCTGGCACCATTAGTGTAGGAGCAATCGCTGGACGTTCGCAATTTCGGTGTTGAGCTCTGGCCAGATTGAGCAGGAGAGGCTGTGTACGTTGGAAGTTGTAGTAGGCTAAACAAGTTCAGAGCCCAAGTGTTTGTGGTTCGTTTTAGAGGTTACCAGTGGGAGATGAGGACCAGCAAGAGCTTTCAGGGCTGGCACCTTTAGTGTAGGAGCAATCGCTGGACGTTCGCAATTTCAGTGTTGAGCTCTGGCCAGATTGAGCAGGAGAGGCTGTGTACGTTGGAAGTTGTAGTAGGCTAAACAAGTTCAGAGCCCAAGTCTTTGTTGTTCGTTTTAGAGGTTACCAGTGGGAGATGAGGACCAGCAAGAGCTTTCAGGTCTGGCGCCTTTAGTGTAGGAGCAATCGCTGGACGTTCGCAATTTCGGTGTTGAATTTTGGCCAGATTGAGCAGGAGAGGCTGTGTACGTTGGAAGTTTTAGTAGGCTAAACAATTTCAGAGGCCAAGTGTTTGTGGTTCGTTTGAGAGGTTACCAGTGGGAGATGAGGACCAGCAAGAGCTTTCAGGGCTGGCACCTTTAGTGTAGGAGCAATCCCTGGACGTTCGCAATTTCGGTGTTGAGCTCTGGCCAGATTGAGCAGGAGAGGCTGTGTACGTTGGAAGTTTTAGTAGGCTAAACAAGTTCAGAGGCCAAGCGTTTGTGGTTCGTTTGAGAGGTTACCAGTGGGAGATGAGGACCAGCAAGAGCTTTCAGGGCTGGCACCTTTAGTGTGGGAGCAATCGCTGGACGTTCGCAATTTCGGTGTTGAGCTCTGGCCAGATTGAGCAGGAGAGGCTGTGTACGTTGGAAGTTTTAGTAGCCTAAACATGTTCAGAGCCAAGTGTTTGTGGTTCGTTTGAGAGGTTACCAGTGGGAGATGAGGACCAGCAAGAGCTTTCAGGGCTGGCACCTTTAGTGTAGGAGCAATCGCTGGACGTTTACAATTTCGGTGTTGAGCTCTGACGTGAATTAGCGAAAGGAAGCGATGATACGTCTGGACCTTTGAGTGTCTAAACAAGTTCAGAGGCCAAGTGTTTGTGGTTCGTTTGAGAGGTTACCAGTGGGAGATGAGGACCAGCAAGAGCTTTCAGGGCTGGCACCTTTAGTGTAGGAGCAATCGCTGGACGTTCGCAATTTCGGTGTTGAATTTTGGCCAGATTGAGCAGAAGAGGCTGTGTATGTTGGAAGTTTTAGTAGGCTAAACAAGTTCAGAGCCCAAGTGTTTGTGGTTCGTTTGAGAGGTTACCAGTGGGAGATGAGGACCAGCAAGAGCTTTCAGGGCTGGCACCTTTAGTGTAGGAGCAATCGCTGGACGTTCGCAATTTCGGTGTTGAGCTCTGACGTGAATTAGCGAAAGGAAGCGATGATACGTCTGGACCTTTGAGTGTCTAAACAAGTTCAGAGCCCAAGTGTTTGTGGTTCGTTTGAGAGGTTACCAGTGGGAGATGAGGACCAGCAAGAGCTTTCAGGGCTGGCACCTTTAGTGTGGGAGCAATCGCTGGACGTTCGCAATTTCGGTGTTGAGCTCTGGCCAGATTGAGCAGGAGAGGCTGTGTACGTTGGAAGTTTTAGTAGGCTAAACAAGTTCAGAGCCCAAGTGTTTATGGTTCGTTTGAGAGGTTACCAGTGGGAGATGAGGACCAGCAAGAGCTTTCAGGGCTGGCACCTTTAGTGTAGGAACAGTCGCTGGACGTTCGCAATTTCGGTGTTGAATTTTGACCAGATTGAGCAGGAGAGGCTGTGTACGTTGGAAGTTTTAGTAGGCTAAACAAGTTCAGAGCCCAAGTGTTTGTGGTTCGTTTGAGAGGTTACCAGTGGGAGATGAGGACCAGCAAGAGCTTTCAGGGCTGGCACCTTTAGTGTAGGAGCAATCGCTGGACGTTCGCAATTTCGGTGTTGAATTTTGACCATATAGAGCAGGAGAGGCTCTGTACATTGGAAGTTTTAGTAGGATAAACAAGTTCAGAGGCCAAGTGTTTGTGGTTCGTTTGAGAGGTTACCAGTGGGAGATGAGGACCAGCAAGAGCTTTCAGGGCTGGCACCTTTAGTGTAGGAGCAATCGCTGGACGTTCGCAATTTCGGTGTTGAGCTCTGGCCAGATTGAGCAGGAGAGGCTGTGTACGTTGGAAGTTTTAGTAGGCTAAACAAGTTCAGAGCCCAAGTGTTTGTGGTTCGTTTGAGAGGTTACCAGTGGGAGATGAGGACCAGCAAGAGCTTTCAGGGCTGGCGCCTTTAGTGTAGGAGCAATCGCTGGACGTTCGCAATTTCGGTGTTGAATTTTGACCATATAGAGCAGGAGAGGCTGTGTACATTGGAAGTTTTAGTAGGCTAAACAAGTTCAGATGCCAAGCATTTGTGGTTCGTTGAGAGGTTACCAGTGGGAGATGAGGACCAGCAAGAGCTTTCAGGGCTGGCACCTTTAGTGTAGGAGCAATCGCTGGATGTTCGCAATTTCGGTGTTGAGCTCTGACGTGAATTAGAGAAAGGAAACGATGATACGTCTGGACCTTTGAGTGTCTAAACAAGTTCAGAGGCCAAGTGTTTGTGGTTCGTTTGAGAGGTTACCAGTGGGAGATGAGGACCAGCAAGAGCTTTCAGGGCTGGCACCTTTAGTGTAGGAGCAATCGCTGGACGTTCGCAATTTCGGTGTTGACCTCTGGCCAGATTGAGCAGGAGAGGCTGTGTACGTTGGAAGTTTTAGTAGGCTAAACAAGTTCAGAGCCCAAGTGTTTGTGGTTCGTTTGAGAGGTTACCAGTGGGAGATGCGGACCAGCAAGAGCTTTCACGGCTGGCACCTTTAGTGTAGGAGCAATCGCTGGACGTTCACAATTTCGGTGTTGAGCTCTGGCCAGATTGAGCAGGAGAGGCTGTGTACGTTGGAAGTTTTTGTAGCCTAAACAAGTTCAGAGGCCAAGCATTTGTGGTTCGTTTGAGAGGTTACCAGTGGGAGATGAGGACCAGCAAGAGCTTTCAGGGCTGGCACCTTTAGTGTGGGAGCAATCGCTGGACGTTCGCAATTTCGGTGTTGAGCTCTGGCCAGATTGAGCAGGAGAGGCTGTGTACGTTGGAAGTTTTAGTAGCCTAAACATGTTCAGAGCCCAAGTGTTTGTGGTTCGTTTGAGAGGTTACCAGTGGGAGATGAGGACCAGCAAGAGCTTTCAGGGCTGGCACCTTTAGTGTAGGAGCAATCGCTGGACGTTTACAATTTCGGTGTTGAGCTCTGACGTGAATTAGCGAAAGGAAGCGATGATACGTCTGGACCTTTGAGTGTCTAAACAAGTTCAGAGCCCAAGTGTTTGTGGTTCGTTTGAGAGGTTACCAGTGGGAGATGAGGACCAGCAAGAGCTTTCAGGGCTGGCACCTTTAGTGTAGGAGCAATCGCTGGACGTTCGCAATTTCGGTGTTGAGCTCTGACGTGAATTAGCGAAAGGAAGCGATGATACGTCTGGACCTTTGAGTGTCTAAACAAGTTCAGAGCCCAAGTGTTTGTGGTTCGTTTGAGAGGTTACCAGTGGGAGATGAGGACCAGCAAGAGCTTTCAGGGCTGGCACCTTTAGTGTGGGAGCAATCGCTGGACGTTCGCAATTTCGGTGTTGAGCTCTGGCCAGATTGAGCAGGAGAGGCTGTGTACGTTGGAAGTTTTAGTAGGCTAAACAAGTTCAGAGCCCAAGTGTTTATGGTTCGTTTGAGAGGTTACCAGTGGAGATGAGGACCAGCAAGAGCTTTCAGGGCTGGCACCTTTAGTGTAGGAACAGTCGCTGGACGTTCGCAATTTCGGTGTTGAATTTTGACCAGATTGAGCAGGAGAGGCTGTGTACGTTGGAAGTTTTAGTAGGCTAAACAAGTTCAGAGCCAAGTGTTTGTGGTTCGTTTGAGAGGTTACCAGTGGGAGATGAGGACCAGCAAGAGCTTTCAGGGCTGGCACCTTTAGTGTAGGAGCAATCGCTGGACGTTCGCAATTTCGGTGTTGAATTTTGACCATATAGAGCAGGAGAGGCTCTGTACATTGGAAGTTTTAGTAGGATAAACAAGTTCAGAGGCCAAGTGTTTGTGGTTCGTTTGAGAGGTTACCAGTGGGAGATGAGGACCAGCAAGAGCTTTCAGGGCTGGCACCTTTAGTGTAGGAGCAATCGCTGGACGTTCGCAATTTCGGTGTTGAGCTCTGGCCAGATTGAGCAGGAGAGGCTGTGTACGTTGGAAGTTTTAGTAGGCTAAACAAGTTCAGAGCCCAAGCATTTGTGGTTCGTTTGAGAGGTTACCAGTGGGAGATGAGGACCAGCAAGAGCTTTCAGGGCTGGCACCATTAGTGTAGGAGCAATCGCTGGACGTTTACGATTTCTGTGTTGAGCTCTGACGTGAATTAGCGAAAGGAAGCGATGATACGTCTGGACCTTTGAGTGTCTAAACAACTTCAGAGCCCAAGTGTTTGTGGTTCGTTTGAGAGGTTACCAGTGGGAGATGAGGACCAGGAAGAGCTTTCAGGGCTGGCACCTTTAGTGTAGGAGCAATCGCTGGACGTTCGCAATTTCCGTGTTGAGCTCTGACGTGAATTAGCGAAAGGAAGCGATGATACGTCTGGACCTTTGAGTGTCTAAAGAACTTTAGAGGCCAAGTGTTTGTGGTTCATTTGAGAGGTTACCAGTGGGAGATGAGGACCAGCAAGAGCTTTCAGGGCTGGCACCATTAGTGTAGGAGCAATCGCTGGACGTTCGCAATTTCGGTGTTGAGCTCTGGCCAGATTGAGCAGGAGAGGCTGTGTACGTTGGAAGTTGTAGTAGGCTAAACAAGTTCAGAGCCCAAGTGTTTGTGGTTCGTTTTAGAGGTTACCAGTGGGAGATGAGGACCAGCAAGAGCTTTCAGGGCTGGCACCTTTAGTGTAGGAGCAATCGCTGGACGTTCGCAATTTCGGTGTTGAGCTCTGGCCAGATTGAGCAGGAGAGGCTGTGTACGTTGGAAGTTGTAGTAGGCTAAACAAGTTCAGAGCCAAGTCTTTGTTGTTCGTTTTAGAGGTTACCAGTGGGAGATGAGGACCAGCAAGAGCTTTCAGGTCTGGCGCCTTTAGTGTAGGAGCAATCGCTGGAACGTTCGCAATTTCGGTGTTGAATTTTGGCCAGATTGAGCAGGAGAGGCTGTGTACGTTGGAAGTTTTAGTAGGCTAAACAATTTCAGAGGCCAAGTGTTTGTGGTTCGTTTGAGAGGTTACCAGTGGGAGATGAGGACCAGCAAGAGCTTTCAGGGCTGGCACCTTTAGTGTAGGAGCAATCCCTGGACGTTCGCAATTTCGGTGTTGAGCTCTGGCCAGATTGAGCAGGAGAGGCTGTGTACGTTGGAAGTTTTAGTAGGCTAAACAAGTTCAGAGGCCAAGCGTTTGTGGTTCGTTTGAGAGGTTACCAGTGGGAGATGAGGACCAGCAAGAGCTTTCAGGGCTGGCACCTTTAGTGTGGGAGCAATCGCTGGACGTTCGCAATTTCGGTGTTGAGCTCTGGCCAGATTGAGCAGGAGAGGCTGTGTACGTTGGAAGTTTTAGTAGCCTAAACATGTTCAGAGCCCAAGTGTTTGTGGTTCGTTTGAGAGGTTACCAGTGGGAGATGAGGACCAGCAAGAGCTTTCAGGGCTGGCACCTTTAGTGTAGGAGCAATCGCTGGACGTTTACAATTTCGGTGTTGAGCTCTGACGTGAATTAGCGAAAGGAAGCGATGATACGTCTGGACCTTTGAGTGTCTAAACAAGTTCAGAGGCCAAGTGTTTGTGGTTCGTTTGAGAGGTTACCAGTGGGAGATGAGGACCAGCAAGAGCTTTCAGGGCTGGCACCTTTAGTGTAGGAGCAATCGCTGGACGTTCGCAATTTCGGTGTTGAATTTTGGCCAGATTGAGCAGAAGAGGCTGTGTATGTTGGAAGTTTTAGTAGGCTAAACAAGTTCAGAGCCCAAGTGTTTGTGGTTCGTTTGAGAGGTTACCAGTGGGAGATGAGGACCAGCAAGAGCTTTCAGGGCTGGCACCTTTAGTGTAGGAGCAATCGCTGGACGTTCGCAATTTCGGTGTTGAGCTCTGACGTGAATTAGCGAAAGGAAGCGATGATACGTCTGACCTTTGAGTGTCTAAACAAGTTCAGAGCCCAAGTGTTTGTGGTTCGTTTGAGAGGTTACCAGTGGAGATGAGGACCAGCAAGAGCTTTCAGGGCTGGCACCTTTAGTGTGGGAGCAATCGCTGGACGTTCGCAATTTCGGTGTTGAGCTCTGGCCAGATTGAGCAGGAGAGGCTGTGTACGTTGGAAGTTTTAGTAGGCTAAACAAGTTCAGAGCCCAAGTGTTTATGGTTCGTTTGAGAGGTTACCAGTGGGAGATGAGGACCAGCAAGAGCTTTCAGGGCTGGCACCTTTAGTGTAGGAACAGTCGCTGGACGTTCGCAATTTCGGTGTTGAATTTTGACCAGATTGAGCAGGAGAGGCTGTGTACGTTGGAAGTTTTAGTAGGCTAAACAAGTTCAGAGCCCAAGTGTTTGTGGTTCGTTTGAGAGGTTACCAGTGGGAGATGAGGACCAGCAAGAGCTTTCAGGGCTGGCACCTTTAGTGTAGGAGCAATCGCTGGACGTTCGCAATTTCGGTGTTGAATTTTGACCATATAGAGCAGGAGAGGCTCTGTACATTGGAAGTTTTAGTAGGATAAACAAGTTCAGAGGCCAAGTGTTTGTGGTTCGTTTGAGAGGTTACCAGTGGGAGATGAGGACCAGCAAGAGCTTTCAGGGCTGGCACCTTTAGTGTAGGAGCAATCGCTGGACGTTCGCAATTTCGGTGTTGAGCTCTGGCCAGATTGAGCAGGAGAGGCTGTGTACGTTGGAAGTTTTAGTAGGCTAAACAAGTTCAGAGCCCAAGCATTTGTGGTTCGTTTGAGAGGTTACCAGTGGGAGATGAGGACCAGGAAGAGCTTTCAGGGCTGGCACCTTTAGTGTAGGAGCAATCGCTGGACGTTCGCAATTTCGGTGTTGAGCTCTGGCCAGATTGAGCAGGAGAGGCTGTGTACGTTGGAAGTTTTAGTAGCCTAAACATGTTCAGAGCCCAAGTGTTTGTGGTTCGTTTGAGAGGTTACCAGTGGGAGATGAGGACCAGCAAGAGCTTTCAGGGCTGGCACCTTTAGTGTAGGAGCAATCGCTGGACGTTTACAATTTCGGTGTTGAGCTCTGACGTGAATTAGCGAAAGGAAGCGATGATACGTCTGGACCTTTGAGTGTCTAAACAAGTTCAGAGGCCAAGTGTTTGTGGTTCGTTTGAGAGGTTACCAGTGGGAGATGAGGACCAGCAAGAGCTTTCAGGGCTGGCACCTTTAGTGTAGGAGCAATCGCTGGACGTTCGCAATTTCGGTGTTGAGCTCTGACGTGAATTAGCGAAAGGAAGCGATGATACGTCTGGACATTTCAGTGTCTAAACAGCTTTAGAGGCCAAGTGTTTGTGGTTCGTTTGACAGGTTACCAGTGGGAGATGAGGACCAGGAAGAGCTTTCAGGGCTGGCACCTTTAGTGTAGGAGCAATCGCTGGACGTTCGCAATTTCGGTGTTGAGCTCTGGCCAGATTGAGCAGGAGAGGCTGTGTACGTTGGAAGTTTTAGTAGCCTAAACAAGTTCAGAGCCCAAGTCTTTGTGGTTCCTTTAAGAGGTTACCAGTGGGAGATGAGGACCAGCAAGAGCTTTCACGGCTGGCACCTTTAGTGTAGGAGCAATCGCTGGACGTTCGCAATTTCGGTGTTGAGCTCTGGCCAGATTGAGCAGGAGAGGCTGTGTACGTTGGAAGTTGTAGTAGGCTAAACAAGTTCAGAGCCCAAGTCTTTGTTGTTCGTTTTAGAGGTTACCAGTGGGAGATGAGGACCAGCAAGAGCTTTCAGGGCTGGCACCTTTAGTGTAGGAGCAATCGCTGGACGTTCGCAATTTTGGTGTTGAGCTCTGGCCAGATTGAGCAGGAGAGGCTGTGTACGTTGGAAGTTTTAGTAGGCTAAACAAGTTCAGAGCCCAAGTGTTTATGGTTCATTTGAGAGGTTACCAGTGGGAGATGAGGACCAGCAAGAGCTTTCAGGGCTGGCACCTTTAGTGTAGGAGCAATCGCTGGACGTTTGCAATTTCGGTGTTGAATTTTGGCCAGATTGAGCAGAAGAGGCTGTGTATGTTGGAAGTTTTAGTAGGCTAAACAAGTTCAGAGCCCAAGTGTTTGTGGTTCGTTTGAGAGGTTACCAGTGGGAGATGAGGACCAGCAAGAGCTTTCAGGGCTGGCACCTTTAGTGTAGGAGCAATCGCTGGACGTTCGCAATTTCGGCGTTGAGCTCTGACGTGAATTAGCGAAAGGAAGCGATGATACGTCTGGACCTTTGAGTGTCTAAACAAGTTCAGAGGCCAAGTGTTTGTGGTTCGTTTGACAGGTTACCAGTGGGAGATGAGGACCAGCAAGAGCTTTCAGGGCTGGCACCTTTAGTGTAGGAGCAATCGCTGGACGTTCGCAATTTCGGTGTTGAGCTCTGGCCAGATTGAGCAGGAGAGGCTGTGTACGTTGGAAGTTTTAGTAGGCTAAACAAGTTCAGAGCCCAAGTGTTTATGGTTCGTTTGAGAGGTTACCAGTGGGAGATGAGGACCAGCAAGAGCTTTCAGGGCTGGCACCTTTAGTGTAGGAGCAATCGCTGGACGTTCGCAATTTCGGTGTTGAATTTTGACCAGATTGAGCAGGAGAGGCTGTGTACGTTGGAAGTTTTAGTAGGCTAAACAAGTTCAGAGCCCAAGTGTTTGTGGTTCGTTTGAGAGGTTACCAGTGGGAGATGAGGACCAGCAAGAGCTTTCAGGGCTGGCACCTTTAGTGTAGGAGCAATCGCTGGACGTTCGCAATTTCGGTGTTGAGCTCTGACGTGAATTAGCGAAAGGAAGCGATGATACGTCTGGACCTTTGAGTGTCTAAACAAGTTCAGAGGCCAAGTGTTTGTGGTTCGTTTGATAGGTTACCAGTGGGAGATGAGGACCAGCAAGAGCTTTCAGGGCTGGCACCTTTAGTGTAGGAGCAATCGCTGGACGTTCGCAATTTCGGTATTGAATTTTGGCCAGATTGAGCAGGAGAGGCTGTGTGCGTTGGCAGTTTTAGTAGCCTAAAAAAGTTCAGAGCCCAAGTGTTTGTGGTTCGTTTGAGAGGTTACCAGTGGGAGATGAGGACCAGCAAGAGCTTTCAGGGCTGGCACCTTTAGTGTAGGAGCAATCGCTGGACGTTCGCAATTTCGGTGTTGAGCTCTGGCCAGATTGAGCAGGAGAGGCTGTGTACGTTGGAAGTTGTAGTAGGCTAAACAAGTTCAGAGCCCAAGTCTTTGTTGTTCGTTTAAGAGGTTACCAGTGGGAGATGAGGACCAGCAAGAGCTTTCAGGTCTGGCACCTTTAGTGTAGGAGCAATCGCTGGACGTTCGCAATTTCTGTGTTGAATTTTGGCCAGATTGAGCAGGAGAGGCTGTGTACGTTGGAAGTTTTAGTAGGCTAAACAAGTTCAGAGCCCAAGTGTTTGTGGTTCGTTTGAGAGGTTACCAGTGGGAGATGAGGACCAGCAAGAGCTTTCAGGGCTGGCACCTTTAGTGTAGGAGCAATCGCTGGACGTTCACAATTTCGGTGTTGAGCTCTGGCCAGATTGAGCAGGAGAGGCTGTGTACGTTGGAAGTTTTAGTAGGCTAAACAAGTTCAGAGGCCAAGCATTTGTGGTTCGTTTGAGAGGTTACCAGTGGGAGATGAGGACCAGCAAGAGCTTTCAGGGCTGGCACCTTTAGTGTAGGAGCAATCGCTGGACGTTCGCAATTTCGGTGTTGAGCTCTGACGTGAATTAGCGAAAGGAAGCGATGATACGTCTGGACCTTTGAGTGTCTAAACAAGTTCAGAGGCCAAGTGTTTGTGGTTCGTTTGAGAGGTTACCAGTGGGAGATGAGGACCAGCAAGAGCTTTCAGGGCTGGCACCTTTAGTGTAGGAGCAATCCCTGGACGTTCACAATTTCGGTGTTGAGCTCTGGCCAGATTGAGCAGGAGAGGCTGTGTACGTTGGAAGTTTTAGTAGCCTAAACAAGTTCAGAGGCCAAGTGTTTGTGG
The DNA here is from genome assembly GCF_030936135.1 of Gavia stellata. Classification (NCBI taxonomy): domain Eukaryota; kingdom Metazoa; phylum Chordata; class Aves; order Gaviiformes; family Gaviidae; genus Gavia; species Gavia stellata. Next base: position 17,167 of record NW_026777010.1, read on the forward strand.
TTCGTTTGAGAGGTTACCAGTGGGAGATGAGGACCAGCAAGAGCTTTCAGGGCTGGCGCCTTTAGTGTAGGAGCAATCGCTGGACGTTCGCAATTTCGGTGTTGAATTTTGACCATATAGAGCAGGAGAGGCTGTGTACATTGGAAGTTTTAGTAGGCTAAACAAGTTCAGATGCCAAGCATTTGTGGTTCGTTTGAGAGGTTACCAGTGGGAGATGAGGACCAGCAAGAGCTTTCAGGGCTGGCACCTTTAGTGTAGGAGCAATCGCTGGATGTTCGCAATTTCGGTGTTGAGCTCTGACGTGAATTAGAGAAAGGAAACGATGATACGTCTGGACCTTTGAGTGTCTAAACAAGTTCAGAGGCCAAGTGTTTGTGGTTCGTTTGAGAGGTTACCAGTGGGAGATGAGGACCAGCAAGAGCTTTCAGGGCTGGCACCTTTAGTGTAGGAGCAATCGCTGGACGTTCGCAATTTCGGTGTTGACCTCTGGCCAGATTGAGCAGGAGAGGCTGTGTACGTTGGAAGTTTTAGTAGGCTAAACAAGTTCAGAGCCCAAGTGTTTGTGGTTCGTTTGAGAGGTTACCAGTGGGAGATGCGGACCAGCAAGAGCTTTCACGGCTGGCACCTTTAGTGTAGGAGCAATCGCTGGACGTTCACAATTTCGGTGTTGAGCTCTGGCCAGATTGAGCAGGAGAGGCTGTGTACGTTGGAAGTTTTTGTAGCCTAAACAAGTTCAGAGGCCAAGCATTTGTGGTTCGTTTGAGAGGTTACCAGTGGGAGATGAGGACCAGCAAGAGCTTTCAGGGCTGGCACCTTTAGTGTGGGAGCAATCGCTGGACGTTCGCAATTTCGGTGTTGAGCTCTGGCCAGATTGAGCAGGAGAGGCTGTGTACGTTGGAAGTTTTAGTAGCCTAAACATGTTCAGAGCCCAAGTGTTTGTGGTTCGTTTGAGAGGTTACCAGTGGGAGATGAGGACCAGCAAGAGCTTTCAGGGCTGGCACCTTTAGTGTAGGAGCAATCGCTGGACGTTTACAATTTCGGTGTTGAGCTCTGACGTGAATTAGCGAAAGGAAGCGATGATACGTCTGGACCTTTGAGTGTCTAAACAAGTTCAGAGCCCAAGTGTTTGTGGTTCGTTTGAGAGGTTACCAGTGGGAGATGAGGACCAGCAAGAGCTTTCAGGGCTGGCACCTTTAGTGTAGGAGCAATCGCTGGACGTTCGCAATTTCGGTGTTGAGCTCTGACGTGAATTAGCGAAAGGAAGCGATGATACGTCTGGACATTTCAGAGTCTAAACAACTTTAGAGGCCAAGTGTTTGTGGTTCGTTTGACAGGTTACCAGTGGGAGATGAGGACCAGCAAGAGCTTTCAGGGCTGGCACCTTTAGTGTAGGAGCAATCGCTGGACGTTCGCAATTTCGGTGTTGAGCTCTGGCCAGATTGAGCAGGAGAGGCTGTGTACGTTGGAAGTTTTAGTAGCGTAAACAAGTTCAGAGCCCAAGTCTTTGTGGTTCGTTTAAGAGGTTACCAGTGGGAGATGAGGACCAGCAAGAGCTTTCAGGGCTGGCACCTTTAGTGTAGGAGCAATCGCTGGACGTTCGCAATTTCGGTGTTGAGCTCTGGCCAGATTGAGCAGGAGAGGCTGTGTACGTTGGAAGTTGTAGTAGGCTAAACAAGTTCAGAGCCCAAGTCTTTGTGGTTCGTTTTAGAGGTTACCAGTGGGAGATGAGGACCAGCAAGAGCTTTCAGGGCTGGCACCTTTAGTGTAGGAGCAATCGCTGGACGTTCGCAATTTCGGTGTTGAGCTCTGACGTGAATTAGCGAAAGGAAGCGATGATACGTCTGGACATTTCAGTGTCTAAACAACTTTAGAGGCCAAGTGTTTGTGGTTCGTTTGAGAGGTTACCAGTGGGAGATGAGGACCAGCAAGAGCTTTCAGGGCTGGCACCTTTAGTGTAGGAGCAATCGCTGGACGTTCGCAATTTCGGTGTTGAGCTCTGGCCAGATTGAGCAGGAGAGGCTGTGTACGTTGGAAGTTTTAGTAGCCTAAACAAGTTCAGAGGCCAAGTGTTTGTGGTTCGTTTTAGAGGTTACCAGTGGGAGATGAGGACCAGCAAGAGCTTTCAGGGCTGGCACCTTTAGTGTAGGAGCAATCGCTGGACGTTCGCAATTTCGGTGTTGAGCTCTGGCCAGATTGAGCAGGAGAGGCTGTGTACGTTGGAAGTTTTAGTAGGCTAAACAAGTTCAGAGCCCAAGTGTTTGTGGTTCGTTTGAGAGGTTACCAGTGGGAGATGAGGACCAGGAAGAGCTTTCAGGGCTGGCACCTTTAGTGTAGGAGCAATCGCTGGACGTTCGCAATTTCGGTGTTGACCTCTGACGTGAATTAGCGAAAGGAAGCGATGATACGTCTGGACCTTTGAGTGTCTAAACAAGTTCAGAGGCCAAGTGTTTGTGGTTCATTTGAGAGGTTACCAGTGGGAGATGAGGACCAGCAAGAGCTTTCAGGGCTGGCACCTTTAGTGTAGGAGCAATCGCTGGACGTTCGCAATTTCGGTATTGAATTTTGGCCAGATTGAGCAGGAGAGGCTGTGTGCGTTGGCAGTTTTAGTAGGCTAAAAAAGTTCAGAGCCCAAGTGTTTGTGGTTCGTTTGAGAGGTTACCAGTGGGAGATGAGGACCAGCAAGAGCTTTCAGGGCTGGCACCTTTAGTGTAGGAGCAATCGCTGGACGTTCGCAATTTCGGTGTTTAGCTCTGGCCAGATTCAGCAGGAGAGGCTGTGTACGTTGGAAGTTGTAGTAGGCTAAACAAGTTCAGAGCCCAAGTGTTTGTGGTTCGTTTGAGAGGTTACCAGTGGGAGATGAGGACCAGCAAGAGCTTTCAGGGCTGGCACCATTAGTGTAGGAGCAATCGCTGGACGTTTACAATTTCGGTGTTGAGCTCTGACGTGAATTAGCGAAAGGAAGCGATGATACGTCTGGACCTTTGAGTGTCTAAACAACTTCAGAGCCCAAGTGTTTGTGGTTCGTTTGAGAGGTTACCAGTGGGAGATGAGGACCAGCAAGAGCTTTCAGGGCTGGCACCTTTAGTGTAGGAGCAATCCCTGGACGTTCGCAATTTCGGTGTTGAGCTCTGACGTGAATTAGCGAAAGGAAGCGATGATACGTCTGGACCTTTGAGTGTCTAAACAAGTTCAGAGCCCAAGTGTTTGTGGTTCGTTTGAGAGGTTACCAGTGGGAGATGAGGACCAGCAAGAGCTTTCAGGGCTGGCACCTTTAGTGTAGGAGCAATCGCTGGACGTTCGCAATTTCGGTGTTGAGCTCTGGCCAGATTGAGCAGGAGAGGCTGTGTACGTTGGAAGTTTTAGTAGCCTAAACAAGTTCAGAGCCCAAGTGTTTGTGGTTCGTTTTAGAGGTTACCAGTGGGAGATGATGACCAGCAAGAGCTTTCAGGGCTGGCACCTTTAGTGTAGGAGCAATCGCTGGACGTTCGCAATTTCGGTGTTGAATTTTGGCCAGATTGAGCAGGAGAGGCTGTGTACGTTGGAAGTTTTAGTAGGCTAAACAAGTTCAGAGCCCAAGTGTTTGTGGTTCGTTTGAGAGGTTACCAGTGGGAGATGAGGACCAGCAAGAGCTTTCAGGGCTGGCACCTTTAGTGTAGGAGCAATCGCTGGACGTTCGCAATTTCGGTGTTGAGCTCTGGCCAGATTGAGCAGGAGAGGCTGTGTACGTTGGAAGTTTTAGTAGGCTAAACAAGTTCAGAGCCCAAGCATTTGTGGTTCGTTTGAGAGGTTACCAGTGGGAGATGAGGACCAGCAAGAGCTTTCAGGGCTGGCACCTTTAGTGTAGGAGCAATCGCTGGACGTTCGCAATTTCGGTGTTGAGCTCTGACGTGAATTAGCGAAAGGAAGCGATGATACGTCTGGACCTTTGAGTGTCTAAACAAGTTCAGAGCCCAAGTGTTTGTGGTTCGTTTGAGAGGTTACCAGTGGGAGATGAGGACCAGCAAGAGCTTTCAGGGCTGGCACCTTTAGTGTAGGAGCAATCCCTGGACGTTCGCAATTTCGGTGTTGAGCTCTGGCCAGATTGAGCAGGAGAGGCTGTGTACGTTGGAAGTTGTAGTAGGCTAAACAAGTTCAGAGCCCAAGTGTTTGTGGTTCGTTTGAGAGGTTACCAGTGGGAGATGAGGACCAGCAAGAGCTTTCAGGGCTGGCACCTTTAGTGTAGGAGCAATCGCTGGACGTTCGCAATTTCGGTGTTGAGCTCTGGCCAGATTGAGCAGGAGAGGCTGTGTACGTTGGAAGTTTTAGTAGGCTAAACAAGTTCAGAGGCCAAGTGTTTGTGGTTCGTTTGAGAGGTTACCAGTGGGAGATGAGGACCAGCAAGAGCTTTCAGGGCTGGCACCTTTAGTGTAGGAGCAATCGCTGGACGTTCGCAATTTCGGTGTTGAATTTTGACCATATAGAGCAGTAGAGGCTGTGTACGTTGGAAGTTTTAGTAGGCTAAACAAGTTCAGAGGCCAAGCATTTGTGGTTCGTTTGAGAGGTTACCAGTGGGAGATGAGGACCAGCAAGAGCTTTCAGGGCTGGCACCATTAGTGTAGGAGCAATCGCTGGACGTTCGCAATTTCGGCGTTGAGCTCTGACGTGAATTAGCGAAAGGAAGCGATGATACGTCTGGACCTTTGAGTGTCTAAACAAGTTCAGAGCCCAAGTGTTTGTGGTTCGTTTGAGAGGTTACCAGTGGGAGATGCGGACCAGCAAGAGCTTTCAGGGCTGGCACCTTTAGTGTAGGAGCAATCGCTGGAAGTTCGCAATTTCGGTGTTGAGCTCTGGCCAGATTGAGCAGGAGAGGCTGTGTACGTTGGAAGTTTTAGTAGCCTAAACAAGTTCAGAGCCCAAGTGTTTGTGGTTCGTTTGAGAGGTTACCAGTGGGAGATGAGGACCAGCAAGAGCTTTCACGGCTGGCACCTTTAGTGTAGGAGCAATCCCTGGACGTTCGCAATTTCGGTGTTGAGCTCTGGCCAGATTGAGCAGGAGAGGCTGTGTACGTTGGAAGTTTTAGTAGGCTAAACAAGTTCAGAGCCCAAGTGTTTGTGGTTCGTTTGAGAGGTTACCAGTGGGAGATGAGGACCAGCAAGAGCTTTCAGGGCTGGCACCTTTAGTGTAGGAGCAATCGCTGGACGTTTACAATTTCGGTGTTGAGCTCTGACGTGAATTAGCGAAAGGAAGCGATGATACGTCTGGACCTTTGAGTGTCTAAACAAGTTCAGAGCCCAAGTGTTTGTGGTTCGTTTGAGAGGTTACCAGTGGGAGATGAGGACCAGCAAGAGCTTTCAGGGCTGGCACCTTTAGTGTAGGAGCAATCGCTGGACGTTCGCAATTTCGGTGTTTAGCTCTGGCCAGATTCAGCAGGAGAGGCTGTGTACGTTGGAAGTTGTAGTAGGCTAAACAAGTTCAGAGGCCAAGTGTTTGTGGTTCGTTTGAGAGGTTACCAGTGGGAGATGAGGACCAGCAAGAGCTTTCAGGGCTGGCACCATTAGTGTAGGAGCAATCGCTGGACGTTTACAATTTCGGTGTTGAGCTCTGACGTGAATTAGCGAAAGGAAGCGATGATACGTCTGGACCTTTGAGTGTCTAAACAACTTCAGAGCCCAAGTGTTTGTGGTTCGTTTGAGAGGTTACCAGTGGGAGATGAGGACCAGCAAGAGCTTTCAGGGCTGGCACCTTTAGTGTAGGAGCAATCGCTGGACGTTCGCAATTTCGGTGTTGAGCTCTGACGTGAATTAGCGAAAGGAAGCGATGATACGTCTGGACCTTTGAGTGTCTAAAGAACTTTAGAGGCCAAGTGTTTGTGGTTCGTTTGAGAGGTTACCAGTGGGAGATGAGGACCAGCAAGAGCTTTCAGGGCTGGCACCTTTAGTGTAGGAGCAATCGCTGGACGTTCGCAATTTCGGTGTTGAGCTCTGGCCAGATTGAGCAGGAGAGGCTGTGTACGTTGGAAGTTTTAGTAGCCTAAACAAGTTCAGAGGCCAAGTGTTTGTGGTTCGTTTTAGAGGTTACCAGTGGGAGATGAGGACCAGCAAGAGCTTTCAGGGCTGGCACCTTTAGTGTAGGAGTAATCGCTGGACGTTCGCAATTTCGGTGTTGAGCTCTGGCCAGATTGAGCAGGAGAGGCTGTGTACGTTGGAAGTTGTAGTAGGCTAAACAAGTTCAGAGCCCAAGTCTTTGTGGTTCGTTTTAGAGGTTACCAGTGGGAGATGAGGACCAGCAAGAGCTTTCAGGGCTGGCACCTTTAGTGTAGGAGCAATCGCTGGACGTTCGCAATTTCGGTGTTGAGCTCTGGCCAGATTGAGCAGGAGAGGCTGTGTACGTTGGAAGTTTTATTAGCCTAAACAAGTTCAGAGCCCAAGTGTTTGTGGTTCGTTTGAGAGGTTACCAGTGGGAGATGAGGACCAGCAAGAGCTTTCAGGGCTGGCACCTTTAGTGTAGGAGCAATCGCTGGACGTTCGCAATTTCGGTGTTGAGCTCTGGCCAGATTGAGCAGGAGAGGCTGTGTACGTTGGAAGTTTTAGTAGGCTAAACAAGTTCAGAGGCCAAGCATTTGTGGTTCGTTTTAGAGGTTACCAGTGGGAGATGAGGACCAGCAAGAGCTTTCAGGGCTGGCACCTTTAGCGTAGGAGCAATCGCTGGACGTTCGCAATTTCCGTGTTGAGCTCTGACGTGAATTAGCGAAAGGAAGCGATGATACGTCTGGACCTTTGAGTGTCTAAACAAGTTCAGAGCCCAAGTGTTTGTGGTTCGTTTGAGAGGTTACCAGTGGGAGATGAGGACCAGCAAGAGCTTTCAGGGCTGGCACCTTTAGTGTAGGAGCAATCCCTGGACGTTCACAATTTCGGTGTTGAGCTCTGGCCAGATTGAGCAGGAGAGGCTGTGTACGTTGGAAGTTGTAGTAGGCTAAACAAGTTCAGAGCCCAAGTGTTTGTGGTTCGTTTGAGAGGTTACCAGTGGGAGATGAGGACCAGCAAGAGCTTTCAGGGCTGGCACCTTTAGTGTAGGAGCAATCGCTGGACGTTCGCAATTTCGGTGTTGAGCTCTGGCCAGATTCAGCAGGAGAGGCTGTGTACGTTGGAAGTTTTAGTAGCCTAAACAAGTTCAGAGCCCAAGTGTTTGTGGTTCGTTTTAGAGGTTACCAGTGGGAGATGAGGACCAGCAAGAGCTTTCAGGGCTGGCACCTTTAGTGTAGGAGCAATCGCTGGACGTTCGCAATTTCGGTGTTGAATTTTGACCATATAGAGCAGTAGAGGCTGTGTACGTTGGAAGTTTTAGTAGGCTAAACAAGTTCAGAGGCCAAGCATTTGTGGTTCGTTTGAGAGGTTACCAGTGGGAGATGAGGACCAGCAAGAGCTTTCAGGGCTGGCACCATTAGTGTAGGAGCAATCGCTGGACGTTCGCAATTTCGGCGTTGAGCTCTGACGTGAATTAGCGAAAGGAAGCGATGATACGTCTGGACCTTTGAGTGTCTAAACAAGTTCAGAGGCCAAGTGTTTGTGGTTCGTTTGAGAGGTTACCAGTGGGAGATGCGGACCAGCAAGAGCTTTCAGGGCTGGCACCTTTAGTGTAGGAGCAATCGCTGGAAGTTCGCAATTTCGGTGTTGAGCTCTGGCCAGATTGAGCAGGAGAGGCTGTGTACGTTGGAAGTTTTAGTAGGCTAAACAAGTTCAGAGCCCAAGTGTTTGTGGTTCGTTTGAGAGGTTACCAGTGGGAGATGAGGACCAGCAAGAGCTTTCAGGGCTGGCACCTTTAGTGTAGGAGCAATCGCTGGACGTTCGCAATTTCGGTGTTGAGCTCTGGCCAGATTGAGCAGGAGAGGCTGTGTACGTTGGAAGTTTTAGTAGCCTAAACAAGTTCAGAGCCCAAGTGTTTGTGGTTCGTTTGAGAGGTTACCAGTGGGAGATGAGGACCAGCAAGAGCTTTCAGGGCTGGCACCTTTAGTGTAGGAGCAATCGCTGGACGTTCGCAATTTCGGTGTTGAATTTTGACCATATAGAGCAGAAGAGGCTGTGTACGTTGGAAGTTTTAGTAGGCTAAACAAGTTCAGAGCCCAAGCATTTGTGGTTCGTTTGAGAGGTTACCAGTGGGAGATGAGGACCAGCAAGAGCTTTCAGGGCTGGCACCTTTAGTGTAGGAGCAATCGCTGGACGTTCGCAATTTCGGCGTTGAGCTCTGACGTGAATTAGCGAAAGGAAGCGATGATACGTCTGGACCTTTGAGTGTCTAAACAAGTTCAGAGCCCAAGTGTTTGTGGTTCGTTTGAGAGGTTACCAGTGGGAGATGCGGACCAGCAAGAGCTTTCAGGCCTGGCACCTTTAGTGTAGGAGCAATCGCTGGACGTCGCAATTTCGGTGTTGAGCTCTGGCCAGATTGAGCAGGAGAGGCTGTGTACGTTGGAAGTTGTAGTAGGCTAAACAAGTTCAGAGCCCAAGTCTTTGTTGTTCGTTTGAGAGGTTACCAGTGGGAGATGAGGACCAGCAAGAGCTTTCAGGGCTGGCACCTTTAGTGCAGGAGCAATCGCTGGACGTTCACAATTTCGGTGTTGAGCTCTGGCCATATTGAGCAGGAGAGGCTGTGTACGTTGGAAGTTTTAGTAGGCTAAACAAGTTCAGAGCCCAAGTGTTTGTGGTTCGTTTGAGAGGTTACCAGTGGGAGATGAGGACCAGCAAGAGCTTTCAGGGCTGGCACCTTTAGTGTAGGAGCAATCGCTGGACGTTCGCAATTTCGGTGTTGACCTCTGGCCAGATTGAGCAGGAGAGGCTGTGTACGTTGGAAGTTTTAGTAGGCTAAACAAGTTCAGAGCCCAAGTGTTTGTGGTTCGTTTGAGAGGTTACCAGTGGGAGATGAGGACCAGCAAGAGCTTTCAGGGCTGGCACCTTTAGTGTAGGAGCAATCGCTGGACGTTCGCAATTTCGGTGTTGAGCTCTGACGTGAATTAGCGAAAGGAAGCGATGATACGTCTGGACATTTCAGTGTCTAAACAAGTTCAGAGGCCAAGTGTTTGTGGTTCGTTTGAGAGGTTACCAGTGGGAGATGAGGACCAGCAAGAGCTTTCAGGGCTGGCACCTTTAGTGTAGGAGCAATCGCTGGACGTTCGCAATTTCAGTGTTGAGCTCTGGCCAGATTGAGCAGGAGAGGCTGTGTACGTTGGAAGTTTTAGTAGCCTAAACAAGTTCAGAGGCCAAGCATTTGTGGTTCGTTTGAGAGGTTACCAGTGGGAGATGAGGACCAGCAAGAGCTTTCAGGGCTGGCACCATTAGTGTAGGAGGAATCGCTGGACGTTCGCAATTTCGGCGTTGAGCTCTGACGTGAATTAGCGAAAGGAAGCGATGATACGTCTGGACCTTTGAGTGTCTAAACAAGTTCAGAGCCCAAGTGTTTGTGGTTCGTTTGAGAGGTTACCAGTGGGAGATGCGGACCAGCAAGAGCTTTCAGGGCTGGCACCTTTAGTGTAGGAGCAATCGCTGGACGTTCGCAATTTCGGTGTTGAGCTCTGGCCAGATTGAGCAGGAGAGGCTGTGTACATTGGAAGTTTTAGTAGGCTAAACAAGTTCAGAGCCCAAGTGTTTGTGGTTCGTTTGAGAGGTTACCAGTGGGAGATGAGGACCAGCAAGAGCTTTCAGGGCTGGCACCTTTAGTGTGGGAGCAATCGCTGGACGTTCGCAATTTCGGTGTTGAGCTCTGACGTGAATTAGCGAAAGGAAGCGATGATACATCTGGACATTTCATTGTCTAAACAAGTTCAGAGGCCAAGTGTTTGTGGTTCGTTTGACAGGTTACCAGTGGGAGATGAGGACCAGCAAGAGCTTTCACGGCTGGCACCTTTAGTGTAGGAGCAATCGCTGGACGTTCGCAATTTCGGTGTTGAGCTCTGGCCAGATTGAGCAGGAGAGGCTGTGTACGTTGGAAGTTGTAGTAGGCTAAACAAGTTCAGAGCCCAAGTGTTTGTGGTTCGTTTGAGAGGTTACCAGTGGGAGATGAGGACCAGCAAGAGCTTTCAGGGCTGGCACCTTTAGTGTAGGAGCAATCGCTGGACGTTCGCAATTTCGGTGTTGAGCTCTGACGTGAATTAGCGAAAGGAAGCGATGATACGTCTGGACATTTCAGTGTCTAAACAACTTTAGAGGCCAAGTGTTTGTGGTTCGTTTGACAGGTTACCAGTGGGAGATGAGGACCAGGAAGAGCTTTCACGGCTGGCACCTTTAGTGTAGGAGGAATCCCTGGACGTTCGCAATTTCGGTGTTGAGCTCTGGCCAGATTGAGCAGGAGAGGCTGTGTACGTTGGAAGTTTTAGTAGCCTAAACAAGTTCAGAGCCCAAGTGTTTGTGGTTCCTTTAAGAGGTTACCAGTGGGAGATGAGGACCAGCAAGAGCTTTCAGGGCTGGCACCTTTAGTGTAGGAGCAATCGCTGGACGTTCGCAATTTCGGTGTTGAGCTCTGGCCAGATTGAGCAGGAGAGGCTGTGTACGTTGGAAGTTTTAGTAGCCTAAACAAGTTCAGAGGCCAAGTGTTTGTGGTTCGTTTGAGAGGTTACCAGTGGGAGATGAGGACCAGCAAGAGCTTTCAGGGCTGGCACCTTTAGTGTAGGAGCAATCGCTGGACGTTCGCAATTTCGGTGTTGAGCTCTGACGTGAATTAGCGAAAGGAAGCGATGATACGTCTGGACATTTCAGTGTCTAAACAAGTTCAGAGCCCAAGTGTTTGTGGTTCGTTTGACAGGTTACCAGTGGGAGATGCGGACCAGCAAGAGCTTTCAGGGCTGGCACCTTTAGTGTAGGAGCAATCGCTGGACGTTCGCAATTTCGGTGTTGAGCTCTGGCCATATTGAGCAGGAGAGGCTGTGTACGTTGGAAGTTGTAGTAGCCTAAACAAGTTCAGAGCCCAAGTGTTTGTGGTTCCTTTAAGAGGTTACCAGTGGGAGATGAGGACCAGCAAGAGCTTTCAGGGCTGGCACCTTTAGTGTAGGAGCAATCGCTGGACGTTCGCAATTTCGGTGTTGAGCTCTGGCCAGATTGAGCAGGAGAGGCTGTGTACGTTGGAAGTTTTAGTAGGCTAAACAAGTTCAGAGGCCAAGCATTTGTGGTTCGTTTGAGAGGTTACCAGTGGGAGATGAGGACCAGCAAGAGCTTTCAGGGCTGGCACCTTTAGTGTAGGAGCAATCGCTGGACGTTCGCAATTTCGGTGTTGAATTTTGGCCAGATTGAGCAGGAGAGGCTGTGTACGTTGGAAGTTTTAGTAGCCTAAACAAGTTCAGAGCCCAAGTGTTTGTGGTTCGTTTGAGAGGTTACCAGTGGGAGATGAGGATCAGCAAGAGCTTTCAGGGCTGGCACCTTTAGTGTAGGAGCAATCGCTGGACGTTCGCAATTTCGGTGTTGAGCTCTGGCCAGATTGAGCAGGAGAGGCTGTGTACGTTGGAAGTTTTAGTAGGCTAAACAAGTTCAGAGCCCAAGTGTTTGTGGTTCGTTTGAGAGGTTACCAGTGGGAGATGAGGACCAGCAAGAGCTTTCAGGGCTGGCACCATTAGTGTAGGAGCAATCGCTGGACGTTCGCAATTTCGGTGTTGAGCTCTAACGTGAATTAGCGAAAGGAAGCGATGATACGTCTGGACCTGTGAGTGTCTAAACAAGTTCAGAGCCCAAGTGTTTGTGGTTCGTTTGAGAGGTTACCAGTGGGAGATGCGGACCAGCAAGAGCTTTCAGGGCTGGCACCTTTATTGTAGGAGCAATCGCTGGACGTTCGCAATTTCGGTGTTGAGCTCTGACGTGAATTAGCGAAAGGAAGCGATGATACGTCTGGACATTTCAGTGTCTAAACAAGTTCAGAGGCCAAGTGTTTGTGGTTCGTTTGACAGGTTACCAGTGGGAGATGAGGACCAGCAAGAGCTTTCACGGCTGGCACCTTTAGTGTAGGAGCAATCGCTGGACGTTCGCAATTTCGGTGTTGAGCTCTGGCCAGATTGAGCAGGAGAGGCTGTGTACGTTGGAAGTTGTAGTAGGCTAAACAAGTTCAGAGCCCAAGTCTTTGTTGTTCGTTTTAGAGGTTACCAGTGGGAGATGAGGACCAGCAAGAGCTTTCAGGGCTGGCACCTTTAGTGTAGGAGCAATCGCTGGACGTTCGCAAATTTCGGTGTTGAATTTTGGCCAGATTGAGCAGGAGAGGCTGTGTACGTTGGAAGTTTTAGTAGGCTAAACAAGTTCAGAGCCCAAGTGTTTGCGGTTCGTTTGAGAGGTTACCAGTGGAGATGAGGACCAGCAAGAGCTTTCAGGGCTGGCACCTTTAGTGTAGGAGCAATCGCTGGACGTTCGCAATTTCGGTGTTGAGCTCTGACTGTGAATTAGCGAAAGGAAGCGATGATACGTCTGGACATTTCAGTGTCTAAAGAACTTTAGAGCCAAGTGTTTGTGGTTCGTTTGAGAGTTACCAGTGGGAGATGAGGACCAGGAAGAGCTTTCAGGGCTGGCACCTTTAGTGTAGGAGGAATCCCTGGACGTTCACAATTTCGGTGTTGAGCTCTGGCCAGATTGACCAGGAGAGGCTGTGTACGTTGGAAGTTTTAGTAGGCTAAACAAGTTCAGAGCCCAAGTGTTTGTGGTTCGTTTGAGAGGTTACCAGTGGGAGATGAGGACCAGCAAGAGCTTCAGGGCTGGCACCTTTAGTGTAGGAGCAATCGCTGGACGTTCGCAATTTCGGTGTTGAGCTCTGGCCAGATTGAGCAGGAGAGGCTGTGTACGTTGGAAGTTTTAGTAGCCTAAACAAGTTCAGAGCCCAAGTGTTTGTGGTTCGTTTGAGAGGTTACCAGTGGGAGATGAGGACCAGCAAGAGCTTTCAGGGCTGGCACCATTAGTGTAGGAGCAATCGCTGGACGTTTACAATTTCGGTGTTGAGCTCTGACGTGAATTAGCGAAAGGAAGCGATGATACGTCTGGACCTTTGAGTGTCTAAACAAGTTCAGAGGCCAAGTGTTTGTGGTTCGTTTGAGAGGTTACCAGTGGGAGATGAGGACCAGCAAGAGCTTTCAGGCTGGCACCTTTAGTGTAGGAGCAATCGCTGGACGTTCGCAATTTCGGTGTTGAGCTCTGACGTGAATTAGCGAAAGGAAGCGATGATATGTCTGGACCTTTGAGTGTCTAAACAACTTTAGAGGCCAAGTGTTTGTGGTTCGTTTGATAGGTTACCAGTGGGAGATGAGGACCAGCAAGAGCTTTCAGGGCTGGCACCTTTAGTGTAGGAGCAATCGCTGGACGTTCGCAATTTCGGTGTTGAATTTTGGCCAGATTGAGCAGGAGAGGCTGTGTACGTTGGAAGTTTTAGTAGCGTAAACAAGTTCAGAGCCAAGTGTTTGTGGTTCGTTTGAGAGGTTACCAGTGGGAGATGAGGACCCAGCAAGAGCTTTCAGGGCTGGCACCTTTAGTGTAGGAGCAATCGCTGGACGTTCGCAATTTTCGGTGTTGAGCTCTGGCAGATTGAGCAGAGAGGCTGTGTACGTTGGAAGTTTTAGTAGGCTAAACAAGTTCAGAGCCCAAGTCTTTGTTGTTCGTTTGAGAGGTTACCAGTGGGAGATGAGGACCAGCAAGAGCTTTCAGGGCTGGCACCTTTAGTGTAGGAGCAATCGCTGGACGTTCGCAATTTCGGTGTTGAATTTTGGCCAGATTGAGCAGGAGAGGCTGTGTACGTTGGAAGTTTTAGTAGGCTAAACAAGTTCAGAGCCCAAGTGTTTGTGGTTCGTTTGAGAGGTTACCAGTGGGAGATGAGGACCAGCAAGAGCTTTCAGGGCTGGCACCTTTAGTGTAGGAGCAATCGCTGGACGTTCGCAATTTCGGTGTTGAGCTCTGGCCAGATTGAGCAGAGAGGCTGTGTACGTTGGAAGTTTTAGTAGGCTAAACAAGTTCAGAGCCCAAGTGTTTGTGGTTCGTTTGAGAGGTTACCAGTGGGAGATGAGGACCAGCAAGAGCTTTCAGGCCTGGCACCATTAGTGTAGGAGCAATCGCTGGACGTTTACAATTTCCCTGTTGAGCTCTGACGTGAATTAGCGAAAGGAAGCGATGATACGTCTGGACCTTTGAGTGTCTAAACAAGTTCAGAGGCCAAGTGTTTGTGGTTCGTTTGAGAGGTTACCAGTGGGAGATGAGGACCAGCAAGAGCTTTCAGGGCTGGCACCTTTAGTGTAGGAGCAATCGCTGGACGTTCGCATATTTCGGTGTTGAGCTCTGACGTGAATTAGCGAAAGGAAGCGATGATATGTCTGGACCTTTGAGTGTCTAAACAACTTTAGAGGCCAAGTGTTTGTGGTTCGTTTGATAGGTTACCAGTGGGAGATGAGGACCAGCAAGAGCTTTCAGGGCTGGCACCTTTAGTGTAGGAGCAATCGCTGGACGTTCGCAATTTCGGTGTTGAATTTTGGCCAGATTGAGCAGGAGAGGCTGTGTACGTTGGAAGTTTTAGTAGCGTAAACAAGTTCAGAGCCCAAGTGTTTGTGGTTCGTTGAGAGGTTACCAGTGGGAGATGAGGACCAGCAAGAGCTTTCAGGGCTGGCACCTTTAGTGTAGGAGCAATCGCTGGACGTTCGCAATTTCGGTGTTGAGCTCTGGCCAGATTGAGCAGGAGAGGCTGTGTACGTTGGAAGTTGTAGTAGGCTAAACAAGTTCAGAGCCCAAGTCTTTGTTGTTCGTTTGAGAGGTTACCAGTGGGAGATGAGGACCAGCAAGAGCTTTCAGGGCTGGCACCTTTAGTGTAGGAGCAATCGCTGGACGTTCGCAATTTCGGTGTGAATTTTGGCCAGATTGAAGCAGGAGAGGCTGTGTACGTTGGAAGTTTTAGTAGGCTAAACAAGTTCAGAGGCCCACAGTGTTTGTGGTTCGTTTGAGAGGTTACCAGTGGAGAGATGAGGACCAGCAAGAGCTTTCAGGGCTGGCACCTTTAGTGTAGGAGCAATCGCTGGACGTTCGCAATTTCGGTGTGAGCTCTGGCCAGATTGAGCAGGAGAGGCTGTGTACGTTGGAAGTTTTAGTAGCCTAAACAAGTTCAGAGCCCAAGTGTTTGTGGTTCGTTTGAGAGGTTACCAGTGGGAGATGAGGACCAGCAAGAGCTTTCAGGGCCTGGCACCATTAGTGTAGGAGCAATCGCTGGACGTTTACAATTTCCTGTTGAGCTCTGACGTGAATTAGCGAAAGGAAGCGATGATACGTCTGGACCTTTGAGTGTCTAAACAACTTCAGAGGCCAAGTGTTTGTGGTTCGTTAGAGAGGTTACCAGTGGGAGATGAGGACCAGCAAGAGCTTTCAGGGCTGGCACCTTAGTGTAGGAGCAATCGCTGGACGTTCTCAATTTCGGTGTTGAGCTCTGGCCAGATTGAGCAGGAGAGGCTGTGTACGTTGGAAGTTTTAGTAGCCTAAACAAGTTCAGAGGCCAAGCATTTGTGGTTCGTTTGAGAGGTTACCAGTGGGAGATGAGGACCAGCAAGAGCTTTCAGGGCTGGCACCATTAGTGTAGGAGGAATCGCTGGACGTTCGCAATTTCGGCGTTGAGCTCTGACGTGAATTAGCGAAAGGAAGAGATGATACGTCTGGACCTTTGAGTGTCTAAACAAGTCAGAGCCCAAGTGTTTGTGGTTCGTTTGAGAGGTTACCAGTGGGAGATGCGGACCAGCAAGAGCTTTCAGGGCTGGCACCTTTAGTGTAGGAGCAATCGCTGGGACGTTCGCAATTTCGGTGTTGACCTCTGGCCAGATTGAGCAGGAGAGGCTGTGTACGTTGGAAGTTTTAGTAGGCTAAACAAGTTCAGAGGCCAAGTGTTTGTGGTTCG
This sequence comes from Gavia stellata, assembly GCF_030936135.1. Classification (NCBI taxonomy): domain Eukaryota; kingdom Metazoa; phylum Chordata; class Aves; order Gaviiformes; family Gaviidae; genus Gavia; species Gavia stellata. The sequence goes on from NW_026777010.1 coordinate 33,016, forward strand.
TTTGAGAGGTTACCAGTGGGAGATGAGGACCAGCAAGAGCTTTCAGGGCTGGCACCTTTAGTGTAGGAGCAATGCTGGACGTTCGCAATTTCGGTGTTGAGCTCTGACGTGAACTAGCGAAAGGAAGCGATGATACGTCTGGACCTTTGAGTGTCTAAACAAGTTCAGAGCCCAAGTGTTTGTGGTTCCTTTAAGAGGTTACCAGTGGGAGATGAGGACCAGCAAGAGCTTTCAGGGCTGGCACCTTTAGTGTAGGAGCAATCGCTGGACGTTCGCAATTTCGGTGTTGAGCTCTGGCCAGATTGAGCAGGAGAGGCTGTGTACGTTGGAAGTTTTAGTAGGCTAAACAAGTTCAGAGCCCAAGTGTTTGTGTTCGTTTGAGAGGTTACCAGTGGGAGATGAGGACCAGCAAGAGCTTTCAGGGCTGGCACCTTTAGTGTAGGAGCAATCGCTGGACGTTTCGCAATTTCGGTGTTGAGCTCTGGCCAGATTGAGCAGGAGAGGCTGTGTACGTTGGAAGTTTTAGTAGGCTAAACAAGTTCAGAGCCCAAGTGTTTGTGGTTCGTTTGAGAGGTTACCAGTGGAGATGAGGACCAGCAAGAGCTTTCAGGGGCTGGCACCATTAGTGTAGGAGGAATCGCTGGACGTTCGCAATTTCGGCGTTGAGCTCTGACGTGAATTAGCGAAAGGAAGAGATGATACGTCTGGACCTTTGAGTGTCTAAACAAGTTCAGAGCCCAAGTGTTTGTGGTTCGTTTGAGAGGTTACCAGTGGGAGATGCGGACCAGCAAGAGCTTTCAGGGCTGGCACCTTTAGTGTAGGAGCAATCGCTGGACGTTCGCAGTTTCGGTGTTGAGCTCTGGCCAGATTGAGCAGGAGAGGCTGTGTACGTTGGAAGTTTTAGTAGGCTAAACAAGTTCAGAGCCCAAGTGTTTGTGGTTCCTTTAAGAGGTTACCAGTGGGAGATGAGGACCAGCAAGAGCTTTCAGGGCTGGCACCTTTAGTGTAGGAGCAATCGCTGGACGTTCGCAATTTCGGTGTTGAGCTCTGGCCAGATTGAGCAGGAGAGGCTGTGTACGTTGGAAGTTTTAGTAGGCTAAACAAGTTCAGAGCCCAAGTGTTTGTGGTTCGTTTGAGAGGTTACCAGTGGGAGATGAGGACCAGCAAGAGCTTTCAGGGCTGGCACCTTTAGTGTAGGAGCAATCGCTGGACGTTCGCAATTTCGGTGTTGAGCTCTGGCCAGATTGAGCAGGAGAGGCTGTGTACGTTGGAAGTTTTAGTAGGCTAAACAAGTTCAGAGGCCAAGTGTTTGTGGTTCGTTTGAGAGGTTACCAGTGGGAGATGAGGACCAGCAAGAGCTTTCTGGGCTGGCACCTTTAGTGTAGGAGCAATCGCTGGACGTTCGCAATTTCGGTGTTGAGGCTCCTGGCCAGATTGAGCAGGAGAGGCTGTGTACGTTGGAAGTTTTAGTAGCCTAAACAAGTTCAGAGCCCAAGTGTTTGTGGTTCGTTTGAGAGGTTACCAGTGGGAGATGAGGACCAGCAAGAGCTTTCAGGGCTGGCACCATTAGTGTAGGAGCAATCGCTGGACGTTTACCAATTTCGGTGTTGAATTTTGGCCAGATTGAGCAGGAGAGGCTGTGTACGTTGGAAGTTTTAGTAGGCTAAACAAGTTCAGAGGCCAAGTGTTTGTGGTTCGTTTGAGAGGTTACCAGTGGGAGATGAGGACCAGGAAGAGCTTTCAGGGCTGGCACCTTTAGTGTAGGAGCAATCGCTGGACGTTCGCAATTTCGGTGTTGAGCTCTGGCCAGATTGAGCAGGAGAGGCTGTGTACGTTGGAAGTTTTAGTAGGCTAAACAAGTTCAGAGCCCAAGTGTTTGTGGTTCGTTTGAGAGGTTACCAGTGGGAGATGAGGACCAGCAAGAGCTTTCAGGGCTGGCACCATTAGTGTAGGAGGAATCGCTGGACGTTCGCAATTTCGGTGTTGAGCTCTGACGTGAATTAGCGAAAGAAGAGATGATACGTCTGGACCTTTGAGTGTCTAAACAAGTTCAGAGGCCAAGTGTTTGTGGTTCGTTTGAGAGGTTACCAGTGGGAGATGAGGACCAGCAAGAGCTTTCAGGGCTGGCACCTTTAGTGTAGGAGCAATCGCTGGACGTTCGCAATTTCGGTGTTGAGCTCTGGCCAGATTGAGCAGGAGAGGCTGTGTACGTTGGAAGTTTTTGTAGCCTAAACAAGTTCAGAGGCCAAGCATTTGTGGTTCGTTTGAGAGGTTACCAGTGGGAGATGAGGACCAGCAAGAGCTTTCAGGGCTGGCACCATTAGTGTAGGAGGAATCGCTGGACGTTCGCAATTTCGGCGTTGAGCTCTGACGTGAATTAGCGAAAGGAAGAGATGATACGTCTGGACCTTTGAGTGTCTAAACAAGTTCAGAGGCCAAGTGTTTGTGGTTCGTTTGAGAGGTTACCAGTGGGAGATGCGGACCAGCAAGAGCTTTCAGGGCTGGCACCTTTAGTGTAGGAGCAATCGCTGGACGTTCGCAATTTCGGTGTTGAGCTCTGGCCAGATTGAGCAGGAGAGGCTGTGTACGTTGGAAGTTTTAGTAGGCTAAACAAGTTCAGAGGCCAAGTGTTTGTGGTTCGTTTGAGAGGTTACCAGTGGGAGATGAGGACCAGCAAGAGCTTTCAGGGCTGGCACCTTTAGTGTAGGAGCAATGCTGGACGTTCGCAATTTCGGTGTTGAGCTCTGACGTGAACTAGCGAAAGGAAGCGATGATACGTCTGGACATTTCAGTGTCTAAACAAGTTCAGAGGCCAAGTGTTTGTGGTTCCTTTAAGAGGTTACCAGTGGGAGATGAGGACCAGCAAGAGCTTTCAGGGCTGGCACCTTTAGTGTAGGAGCAATCGCTGACGTTCGCAATTTCGGTGTTGAGCTCTGGCCAGATTGAGCAGGAGAGGCTGTGTACGTTGGAAGTTTTAGTAGGCTAAACAAGTTCAGAGCCCAAGTGTTTGTGGTTCGTTTGAGAGGTTACCAGTGGGAGATGAGGACCAGCAAGAGCTTTCAGGGCTGGCACCTTTAGTGTAGGAGCAATCGCTGGACGTTCGCAATTTCGGTGTTGAGCTCTGGCCAGATTGAGCAGGAGAGGCTGTGTACGTTGGAAGTTTTAGTAGCCTAAACAAGTTCAGAGCCCAAGTGTTTGTGGTTCGTTTGAGAGGTTACCAGTGGGAGATGAGGACCAGCAAGAGCTTTCAGGGCTGGCACCTTTAGTGTAGGAGCAATCGCTGGACGTTCTCAATTTCGGTGTTGAGCTCTGGCCAGATTGAGCAGGAGAGGCTGTGTACGTTGGAAGTTTTAGTAGCCTAAACAAGTTCAGAGGCCAAGCATTTGTGGTTCGTTTGAGAGGTTACCAGTGGGAGATGAGGACCAGCAAGAGCTTTCAGGGCTGGCACCATTAGTGTAGGAGGAATCGCTGGACGTTCGCAATTTCGGCGTTGAGCTCTGACGTGAATTAGCGAAAGGAAGAGATGATACGTCTGGACCTTTGAGTGTCTAAACAAGTTCAGAGGCCAAGTGTTTGTGGTTCGTTTGAGAGGTTACCAGTGGGAGATGCGGACCAGCAAGAGCTTTCAGGGCTGGCACCTTTAGTGTAGGAGCAATCGCTGGACGTTCGCAATTTCGGTGTTGAATTTTGCCAGATTGAGCAGGAGAGGCTGTGTACGTTGGAAGTTTTAGTAGGCTAAACAAGTTCAGAGCCCCAAGTGTTTGTGGTTCGTTTGAGAGGTTACCAGTGGGAGATGAGGACCAGCAAGAGCTTTCAGGGCTGGCACCTTTAGTGTAGGAGCAATCGCTGGACGTTCGCAATTTCGGTGTTGAGCTCTGGCCAGATTGAGCAGGAGAGGCTGTGTACGTTGGAAGTTTTAGTAGCCTAAACAAGTTCAGAGCCCAAGTGTTTGTGGTTCGTTTGAGAGGTTACCAGTGGGAGATGAGGACCAGCAAGAGCTTTCAGGCCTGGCACCATTAGTGTAGGAGCAATCGCTGGACGTTTACAATTTCCCTGTGAGCTCTGACGTGAATTAGCGAAAGGAAGCGATGATACGTCTGGACCTTTGAGTGTCTAAACAACTTCAGAGGCCAAGTGTTTGTGGTTCGTTTGAGAGGTTACCAGTGGGAGATGAGGACCAGCAAGAGCTTTCAGGGCTGGCACCTTTAGTGTAGGAGCAATCGCTGGACGTTCTCAATTTCGGTGTTGAGCTCTGGCCAGATTGAGCAGGAGAGGCTGTGTACGTTGGAAGTTTTAGTAGCCTAAACAAGTTCAGAGGCCAAGCATTTGTGGTTCGTTTGAGAGGTTACCAGTGGGAGATGAGGACCAGCAAGAGCTTTCAGGGCTGGCACCCATTAGTGTAGGAGGAATCGCTGGACGTTCGCAATTTCGGCGTTGAGCTCTGACGTGAATTAGCGAAAGGAAGAA
>NW_026777011.1:0-31898 GCF_030936135.1 Gavia stellata
TGGTTCGTTTGAGAGGTTACCAGTGGGAGATGAGGACCAGCAAGAGCTTTCAGGGCTGGCACCTTTAGTGTAGGAGCAATCCCTGGACGTTCGCAATTTCGGTGTTGAGCTCTGGCCAGATTGAGCAGCAGAGGCTGTGTACGTTGGAAGTTTTAGTAGGCTAAACAAGTTCAGAGCCCAAGTGTTTGTGGTTCGTTTGAGAGGTTACCAGTGGGAGATGAGGACCAGCAAGAGCTTTCAGGGCTGGCACCTTTAGTGTAGGAGCAATCGCTGGACGTTCGCAATTTCGGTGTTGAGCTCTGGCCAGATTGAGCAGGAGAGGCTGTGTACGTTGGAAGTTTTAGTAGGCTAAACAAGTTCAGAGCCCAAGTGTTTGTGGTTCGTTTGAGAGGTTACCAGTGGGAGATGAGGACCAGCAAGAGCTTTCAGGGCTGGCACCTTTAGTGTAGGAGCAATCGCTGGACGTTCGCAATTTCGTTGGTGAATTTTGGCCAGATTGAGCAGGAGAGGCTGTGTACGTTGGACGTTTTAGCAGCCTAAACAAGTTCAGAGCCCAAGTGTTTGTGGTTCGTTTCAGAGGTTACCAGTGGGAGATGAGGACCAGCAAGAGCTTTCAGTGCTGGCACCTTTAGTGTAGGAGCAATCCCTGGACGTTCGCAATTTCGGTGTTGAGCTCTGGCCAGATTGAGCAGGAGAGGCTGTGTACGTTGGAAGTTTTAGTAGGCGAAACAAGTTCAGAGCCCAAGTGTTTGTGGTTCATTTGAGAGGTTACCAGTGGGAGATGAGGACCAGCAAGAGCTTTCAGGGCTGGCACCTTTAGTGTAGGAGCAATCGCTGGACGTTTGCAATTTCGTTGGTGAAATTTGGGCAGATTGAGCAGGAGAGGCTGTGTACGTTGGAAGTTTTAGTAGGCGAAACAAGTTCAGAGGCCAAGTGTTTGTGGTTCGTTTGAGAGGTTACCAGTGGGAGATGAGGACCAGCAAGAGCTTTCAGGGCTGGCACCTTTAGTGTAGGAGCAATCGCTGGACGTTCGCAATTTCGGTGTTGAGCTCTGACCAGATTGAGCAGGAGAGGCTGTGTACGTTGGAAGTTTTAGTAGGCGAAACAAGTTCAGAGCCCAAGTGTTTGTGGTTCGTTTCAGAGGTTACCAGTGGGAGATGAGGACCAGCAAGAGCTTTCAGTGCTGGCACCTTTAGTGTAGAAGCAATCCCTGGACGTTCGCAATTTCGGTGTTGAGCTCTGGCCAGATTGAGCAGGAGAGGCTGTGTACGTTGGAAGTTTTAGTAGGCGAAACAAGTTCAGAGCCCAAGTGTTTGTGGTTCATTTGAGAGGTTACCAGTGGGAGATGAGGACCAGCAAGAGCTTTCAGGGCTGGCACCTTTAGTGTAGGAGCAATCGCTGGACGTTTGCAATTTCGTTGGTGAAATTTGGGCAGATTGAGCAGGAGAGGCTGTGTACGTTGGAAGTTTTAGTAGGCGAAACAAGTTCAGAGCCCAAGTGTTTGTGGTTCGTTTGAGAGGTTACCAGTGGGAGATGAGGACCAGCAAGAGCTTTCAGGGCTGGCACCTTTAGTGTAGGAGCAATCGCTGGACGTTCGCAATTTCGTTGCTGAATTTTGGGCAGATTGAGCAGGAGAGGCTGTGTACGTTGGAAGTTTTAGTAGGCGAAACAAGTTCAGAGGCCAAGTGTTTGTGGTTCGTTTGAGAGGTTACCAGTGGGAGATGAGGACCAGCAAGAGCTTTCAGGGCTGGCACCTTTAGTGTAGGAGCAATCGCTGGACGTTCGCAATTTCGGTGTTGAGCTCTGGCCAGATTGAGCAGGAGAGGCTGTGTACGTTGGAAGTTTTAGTAGGCTAAACAAGTTCAGAGGCCAAGTGTTTGTGGTTCGTTTGAGAGGTTACCAGTGGGAGATGAGGACCAGCAAGAGCTTTCAGGGCTGGCACCTTTAGTGTAGGAGCAATCGCTGGACGTTCGCAATGTCGGTGTTGAGCTCTGGCCAGTTTGAGCAGGAGAGGCTGTGTACGTTGGAAGTTTTAGTAGGCGAAACAAGTTCAGAGCCCAAGTGTTTGTGGTTCGTTTGAGAGCTTACCAGTGGGAGATGAGGACCAGCAAGAGCTTTCAGGGCTGGCACCTTTAGTGTAGGAGCAATCGCTGGACGTTCGCAATTTCGTTGCTGAATTTTTGCCAGATTGAGCAGGAGAGGCTGTGTACGTTGGAAGTTTTAGTAGGCGAAACAAGTTCAGAGCCCAAGTGTTTGTGGTTCGTTTGAGAGGTTACCAGTGGGAGATGAGGACCAGCAAGAGCTTTCAGGGCTGGCACCTTTAGTGTAGGAGCAATCGCTGGACGTTCACAATTTCGGTGTTGAGCTCTGGCCAGATTGAGCAGGAGAGGCTGTGTACGTTGGAAGTTTTAGTAGGCTAAACAAGTTCAGAGCCCAAGTGTTTGTGGTTCGTTTGAGAGGTTACCAGTGGGAGATGAGGACGAGCAAGAGCTTTCAGGGCTGGCACCTTTAGTGTAGGAGCAATCGCTGGACGTTTGCAATGTCGGTGTTGAGCTCTGGCCAGATTGAGCAGGAGAGGCTGTGTACGTTGGAAGTTTTAGTAGGCGAAACAAGTTCAGAGCCCAAGTGTTTGTGGTTCGTTTGAGAGGTTACCAGTGGGAGATGAGGACCAGCAAGAGCTTTCAGGGCTGGCACCTTTAGTGTAGGAGCAATCCCTGGACGTTCGCAATTTCGTTGCTGAATTTTGGGCAGATTGAGCAGGAGAGGCTGTGTACGTTGGAAGTTTTAGTAGGCTAAACAAGTTCAGAGCCCAAGTGTTTGTGGTTCGTTTGAGAAGTTACCAGTGGGAGATGAGGACCAGCAAGAGCTTTCAGGGCTGGCACCTTTAGTGTAGGAGCAATCGCTGGACGTTCGCAATTTCGGTGTTGAGCTCTGGCCAGATTGAGCAGGAGAGGCTGTGTACGTTGGAAGTTTTAGTAGGCTAAACAAGTTCAGAGCCCAAGTGTTTGTGGTTCGTTTGAGAGGTTACCAGTGGGAGATGAGGACCAGCAAGAGCTTTCAAGGCTGGCACCTTTAGTGTAGGAGCAATCGCTGGACGTTCGCAATGTTGGTGTTGAGCTCTGGCCAGATTGAGCAGGAGAGGCTGTATACGTTGGAAGTTTTAGTAGGCTAAACAAGTTCAGAGCCCAAGTGTTTGTGGTTCGTTTGAGAGGTTACCAGTGGGAGATGAGGACCAGCAAGAGCTTTCAGGGCTGGCACCTTTAGTGTAGGAGCAATCGCTGGACGTTCGCAATGTCGGTGTTGAGCTCTGGCCAGTTTGAGCAGGAGAGGCTGTGTGCGTCGGAAGTTTTAGTAGGCTAAACAAATTCAGAGCCCAAGTGTTTGTGGTTCGTTTGAGAGGTTACCAGTGGGAGATGAGGACCAGCAAGAGCTTTCAGGGCTGGCACCTTTAGTGTAGGAGCAATCCCTGGACGTTCGCAATTTCGGTGTTGAGCTCTGGCCAGATTGAGCAGGAGAGGCTGTGTACGTTGGAAGTTTTAGTAGGCTAAACAAGTTCAGAGGCCAAGTGTTTGTGGTTCGTTTGAGAGGTTACCAGTGGGAGATGAGGACCAGCAAGAGCTTTCAGGGCTGGCACCTTTAGTGTAGGAGCAATCCCTGGACGTTCGCAATTTCGTTGCTGAATTTTGGGCAGATTGAGCAGGAGAGGCTGTGTACGTTGGAAGTTTTAGTAGGCTAAACAAGTTCAGAGCCCAAGTGTTTGTGGTTCGTTTGAGAGGTTACCAGTGGGAGATGAGGACCAGCAAGAGCTTTCAGGGCTGGCACCTTTAGTGTAGGAGCAATCGCTGGACGTTCGCAATTTCGTTGGTGAATTTTGGCCAGATTGAGCAGGAGAGGCTGTGTACGTTGGAAGTTTTAGCAGCCTAAACAAGTTCAGAGCCCAAGTGTTTGTGGTTCGTTTGAGAGGTTACCAGTGGGAGATGAGGACCAGCAAGAGCTTTCAGGGCTGGCACCTTTAGTGTAGAAGCAATCCCTGGACGTTCGCAATTTCGGTGTTGAGCTCTGGCCAGATTGAGCAGGAGAGGCTGTGTACGTTGGAAGTTTTAGTAGGCGAAACAAGTTCAGAGCCCAAGTGTTTGTGGTTCGTTTGAGAGGTTACCAGTGGGAGATGAGGACCAGCAAGAGCTTTCAGGGCTGGCACCTTTAGTGTAGGAGCAATCCCTGGACGTTCGCAATTTCGTTGCTGAATTTTGGGCAGATTGAGCAGGAGAGGCGGTGTACGTTGGAAGTTTTAGTAGGCTAAACAAGTTCAGAGCCCAAGTGTTTGTGGTTCTTTTGAGAGGTTACCAGTGGGAGATGAGGACCCGCAAGAGCTTTCAGGGCTGGCACCTTTAGTGTAGGAGCAATCCCTGGACGTTCGCAATTTCGGTGTTGAGTTTTGGCCAGATTGAGCAGGAGAGGCTGTGTACGTTGGAAGTTTTAGTAGGCTAAACAAGTTCAGAGCCCAAGTGTTTGTGGTTCGTTTGAGAGGTTACCAGTGGGAGATGAGGACCAGCAAGAGCTTTCAGGGCTGGCACCTTTAGTGTAGGAGCAATCCCTGGACGTTCGCAATTTCGGTGTTGAGCTCTGGCCAGATTGAGCAGGAGAGGCTGTGTACGTTGGAAGTTTTAGTAGGCTAAACAAGTTCAGAGCCCAAGTGTTTGTGGTTCGTTTGAGAGGTTACCAGTGGGAGATGAGGACCAGCAAGAGCTTTCAGGGCTGGCACCTTTAGTGTAGGAGCAATCGCTGGACGTTCGCAATTTCGGTGTTGAGCTCTGGCCAGATTGAGCAGGAGAGGCTGTGTACGTTGGAAGTTTTAGTAGGCGAAACAAGTTCAGAGGCCAAGTGTTTGTGGTTCGTTTGAGAGGTTACCAGTGGGAGATGAGGAGCAGCAAGAGCTTTCAGGGCTGGCACCTTTAGTGTAGGAGCAATCGCTGGACGTTCGCAATTTCGGTGTTGAGCTCTGGCCAGATTGAGCAGGAGAGGCTGTGTACGTTGGAAGTTTTAGTAGGCTAAACAAGTTCAGAGCCCAAGTGTTTGTGGTTCGTTTGAGAGGTTACCAGTGGGAGATGAGGACCAGCAAGAGCTTTCAGGGCTGGCACCTTTAGTGTAGGAGCAATCCCTGGACGTTCGTAATTTCGTTGCTGATTTTTGGGCAGATTGAGCAGGAGAGGCTGTGTACGTTGGAAGTTTTAGTAGGCTAAACAAGTTCAGAGCCCAAGTGTTTGTGGTTCGTTTGAGAGGTTACCAGTGGGAGATGAGGACCAGCAAGAGCTTTCAGGGCTGGCACCTTTAGTGTAGGAGCAATCGCTGGACGTTCGCAATTTCGGTGTTGAGCTCTGGCCAGATTGAGCAGGAGAGGCTGTGTACGTTGGAAGTTTTAGTAGGCTAAACAAGTTCAGAGCCCAAGTGTTTGTGGTTCATTTGAGAGGTTACCAGTGGGAGATGAGGACCAGCAAGAGCTTTCAGGGCTGGCACCTTTAGTGTAGGAGCAATCGCTGGACGTTTGCAATTTCGTTGGTGAATTTTGGGCAAATTGAGCAGGAGAGGCTGTGTACGTTGGAAGTTTTAGTAGGCTAAACAAGTTCAGAGCCCAAGTGTTTGTGGGGTTCGTTTGAGAGGTTACCAGTGGGAGATGAGGACCAGCAAGAGCTTTCAGGGCTGGCACCTTTAGTGTAGGAGCAATCCCTGGACGTTCGCAATTTCGGTGTTGAGCTCTGGCCAGATTGAGCAGGAGAGGCTGTGTACGTTGGAAGTTTTAGTAGGCGAAACAAGTTCAGAGCCCAAGTGTTTGTGGTTCGTTTGAGAGGTTACCAGTGGGAGATGAGGACCAGCAAGAGCTTTCAGGGCTGGCACCTTTAGTGTAGGAGCAATCGCTGGACGTTCGCAATTTCGGTGTTGAGCTCTGGCCAGATTGAGCAGGAGAGGCTGTGTACATTGGAAGTTTTAGTAGGCTAAACAAGTTCAGAGCCCAAGTGTTTGTGGTTCGTTTGAGAGGTTACCAGTGGGAGATGAGGACCAGCAAGAGCTTTCAGGGCTGGCACCTTTAGTGTAGGAGCAATCGCTGGACGTTCGCAATGTCGGTGTTGAGCTCTGGCCAGATTGAGCAGGAGAGGCTGTGTACGTTGGAAGTTTTAGTAGGCGAAACAAGTTCAGAGCCCAAGTGTTTGTGGTTCGTTTGAGAGGTTACCAGTGGGAGATGAGGACCAGCAAGAGCTTTCAGGGCTGGCACCTTTAGTGTAGGAGCAATCGCTGGACGTTCGCAATTTCGTTGCTGAATTTTTGCCAGATTGAGCAGGAGAGGCTGTGTACGTTGGAAGTTTTAGTAGGCTAAACAAGTTCAGAGCCCAAGTGTTTGTGGTTCGTTTGAGAGGTTACCAGTGGGAGATGAGGACCCGCAAGAGCTTTCAGGGCTGGCACCTTTAGTGTAGGAGCAATCCCTGGACGTTCGCAATTTCGGTGTTGAGTTTTGGCCAGATTGAGCAGGAGAGGCTGTGTACGTTGGAAGTTTTAGTAGGCTAAACAAGTTCAGAGGCCAAGTGTTTGTGGTTCGTTTGAGAGGTTACCAGTGGGAGATGAGGACCAGCAAGAGCTTTCAGGGCTGGCACCTTTAGTGTAGGAGCAATCCCTGGACGTTCGCAATTTCGGTGTTGAGCTCTGGCCAGATTGAGCAGGAGAGGCTGTGTACGTTGGAAGTTTTAGTAGGCTAAACAAGTTCAGAGCCCAAGTGTTTGTGGTTCGTTTGAGAGGTTACCAGTGGGAGATGAGGAGCAGCAAGAGCTTTCAGGGCTGGCACCTTTAGTGTAGGAGCAATCGCTGGACGTTCGCAATTTCGGTGTTGAGCTCTGGCCAGATTGAGCAGGAGAGGCTGTGTACGTTGGAAGTTTTAGTAGGCTAAACAAGTTCAGAGGCCAAGTGTTTGTGGTTCGTTTGAGAGGTTACCAGTGGGAGATGAGGACCAGCAAGAGCTTTCAGGGCTGGCACCTTTAGTGTAGGAGCAATCCCTGGACGTTCGTAATTTCGTTGCTGATTTTTGGGCAGATTGAGCAGGAGAGGCTGTGTACGTTGGAAGTTTTAGTAGGCTAAACAAGTTCAGAGCCCAAGTGTTTGTGGTTCGTTTGAGAGGTTACCAGTGGGAGATGAGGACCAGCAAGAGCTTTCAGGGCTGGCACCTTTAGTGTAGGAGCAATCGCTGGACGTTCGCAATTTCGTTGGTGAATTTTGGCCAGATTGAGCAGGAGAGGCTGTGTACGTTGGAAGTTTTAGCAGCCTAAACAAGTTCAGAGCCCAAGTGTTTGTGGTTCGTTTCAGAGGTTACCAGTGGGAGATGAGGACCAGCAAGAGCTTTCAGGGCTGGCACCTTTAGTGTAGAAGCAATCCCTGGACGTTCGCAATGTCGGTGTTGAGCTCTGGCCAGATTGAGCAGGAGAGGCTGTGTACGTTGGAAGTTTTAGTAGGCTAAACAAGTTCAGAGCCCAAGTGTTTGTGGTTCGTTTGAGAGGTTACCAGTGGGAGATGAGGACCAGCAAGAGCTTTCAGGGCTGGCACCTTTAGTGTAGGAGCAATCGCTGGACGTTTGCAATTTCGTTGCTGAATTTTGGGCAGATTGAGCAGGAGAGGCTGTGTACGTTGGAAGTTTTAGTAGGCTAAACAAGTTCAGAGCCCAAGTGTTTGTGGTTCGTTTGAGAGGTTACCAGTGGGAGATGAGGACCAGCAAGAGCTTTCAGGGCTGGCACCTTTAGTGTAGGAGCAATCCCTGGACGTTCGCAATTTCGGTGTTGAGCTCTGGCCAGATTGAGCAGGAGAGGCTGTGTACGTTGGAAGTTTTAGTAGGCGAAACAAGTTCAGAGGCCAAGTGTTTGTGGTTCGTTTGAGAGGTTACCAGTGGGAGATGAGGAGCAGCAAGAGCTTTCAGGGCTGGCCCCTTTAGTGTAGGAGCAATCGCTGGACGTTCGCAATGTCGGTGTTGAGCTCTGGCCAGTTTGAGCAGGAGAGGCTGTGTACGTTGGAAGTTTTAGTAGGCGAAACAAGTTCAGAGCCCAAGTGTTTGTGGTTCGTTTGAGAGGTTACCAGTGGGAGATGAGGACCAGCAAGAGCTTTCAGGGCTGGCACCTTTAGTGTAGGAGCAATCGCTGGACGTTCGCAATTTCGTTGCTGAATTTTTGCCAGATTGAGCAGGAGAGGCTGTGTACGTTGGAAGTTTTAGTAGGCGAAACAAGTTGAGAGCCCAAGTGTTTGTGGTTCGTTTGAGAGGTTACCAGTGGGAGATGAGGACCAGCAAGAGCTTTCAGGGCTGGCACCTTTAGTGTAGGAGCAATCGCTGGACGTTCGCAATTTCGGTGTTGAGCTCTGGCCAGATTGAGCAGGAGAGGCTGTGTACGTTGGAAGTTTTAGTAGGCTAAACAAGTTCAGAGCCCAAGTGTTTGTGGTTCGTTTGAGAGGTTACCAGTGGGAGATGAGGACCAGCAAGAGCTTTCAGGGCTGGCACCTTTAGTGTAGGAGCAATCGCTGGACGTTTGCAATGTCGGTGTTGAGCTCTGGCCAGATTGAGCAGGAGAGGCTGTGTACGTTGGAAGTTTTAGTAGGCTAAACAAGTTCAGAGGCCAAGTGTTTGTGGTTCGTTTGAGAGGTTACCAGTGGGAGATGAGGACCAGCAAGAGCTTTCAGGGCTGGCACCTTTAATGTAGGAGCAATCGCTGGACGTTCGCAATTTCGTTGCTGAATTTTGGCCAGATTGAGCAGGAGAGGCTGTGTACGTTGGAAGTTTTAGTAGGCTAAACAAGTTCAGAGCCCAAGTGTTTGTGGTTCGTTTGAGAGGTTACCAGTGGGAGATGAGGACCAGCAAGAGCTTTCAGTGCTGGCACCTTTAGTGTAGGAGCAATCCCTGGACGTTCGCAATTTCGTTGCTGAATTTTGGGCAGATTGAGCAGGAGAGGCTGTGTACGTTGGAAGTTTTAGTAGGCTAAACAAGTTCAGAGCCCAAGTGTTTGTGGTTCGTTTGAGAGGTTACCAGTGGGAGATGAGGACCAGCAAGAGCTTTCAGGGCTGGCACCTTTAGTGTAGGAGCAATCGCTGGACGTTCGCAATGTTGGTGTTGAGCTCTGGCCAGATTGATCCGGAGAGGCTGTGTACGTTGGAAGTTTTAGTAGGCTAAACAAGTTCAGAGCCCAAGTGTTTGTGGTTCGTTTGAGAGGTTACCAGTGGGAGATGAGGACCAGCAAGAGCTTTCAGGGCTGGCACCTTTAGTGTAGGAGCAATCGCTGGACGTTCGCAATTTCGGTGTTGAGCTCTGGCCAGATTGAGCAGGAGAGGCTGTGTACGTTGGAAGTTTTAGTAGGCGAAACAAGTTCAGAGGCCAAGTGTTTGTGGTTCGTTTGAGAGGTTACCAGTGGGAGATGAGGAGCAGCAAGAGCTTTCAGGGCTGGCACCTTTAGTGTAGGAGCAATCCCTGGACGTTCGCAATTTCGGTGTTGAGCTCTGGCCAGATTGAGCAGGAGAGGCTGTGTACGTTGGAAGTTTTAGTAGGCTAAACAAGTTCAGAGGCCAAGTGTTTGTGGTTCGTTTGAGAGGTTACCAGTGGGAGATGAGGACCAGCAAGAGCTTTCAGGGCTGGCACCTTTAGTGTAGGAGCAATCGCTGGACGTTCGCAATTTCGTTGGTGAATTTTGGCCAGATTGAGCAGGAGAGGCTGTGTACGTTGGAAGTTTTAGCAGCCTAAACAAGTTCAGAGCCCAAGTGTTTGTGGTTCGTTTGAGAGGTTACCAGTGGGAGATGAGGACCAGCAAGAGCTTTCAGGGCTGGCACCTTTAGTGTAGAAGCAATCGCTGGACGTTCGCAATTTCGGTGTTGAGCTCTGGCCAGATTGAGCAGGAGAGGCTGTGTACGTTGGAAGTTTTAGTAGGCGAAACAAGTTCAGAGCCCAAGTGTTTGTGGTTCGTTTGAGAGGTTACCAGTGGGAGATGAGGACCAGCAAGAGCTTTCAGGGCTGGCACCTTTAGTGTAGGAGCAATCGCTGGACGTTCGCAATTTCGTTGGTGAATTTTGGCCAGATTGAGCAGGAGAGGCGGTGTACGTTGGAAGTTTTAGTAGGCTAAACAAGTTCAGAGCCCAAGTGTTTGTGGTTCTTTTGAGAGGTTACCAGTGGGAGATGAGGACCCGCAAGAGCTTTCAGGGCTGGCACCTTTAGTGTAGGAGCAATCCCTGGACGTTCGCAATTTCGGTGTTGAGCTCTGGCCAGATTGAGCAGGAGAGGCTGTGTACGTTGGAAGTTTTAGTAGGCTAAACAAGTTCAGAGCCCAAGTGTTTGTGGTTCGTTTGAGAGGTTACCAGTGGGAGATGAGGACCAGCAAGAGCTTTCAGGGCTGGCACCTTTAGTGTAGGAGCAATCCCTGGACGTTCGCAATTTCGGTGTTGAGCTCTGGCCAGATTGAGCAGGAGAGGCTGTGTACGTTGGAAGTTTTAGTAGGCTAAACAAGTTCAGAGCCCAAGTGTTTGTGGTTCGTTTGAGAGGTTACCAGTGGGAGATGAGGACCAGCAAGAGCTTTCAGGGCTGGCACCTTTAGTGTAGGAGCAATCGCTGGACGTTCGCAATGTCGGTGTTGAGCTCTGGCCAGATTGAGCAGGAGAGGCTGTGTACGTTGGAAGTTTTAGTAGGCGAAACAAGTTCAGAGCCCAAGTGTTTGTGGTTCGTTTGAGAGGTTACCAGTGGGAGATGAGGACCAGCAAGAGCTTTCAGGGCTGGCACCTTTAGTGTAGGAGCAATCCCTGGACGTTCGCAATTTCGTTGCTGAATTTTGGGCAGATTGAGCAGGAGAGGCGGTGTACGTTGGAAGTTTTAGTAGGCTAAACAAGTTCAGAGCCCAAGTGTTTGTGGTTCTTTTGAGAGGTTACCAGTGGGAGATGAGGACCCGCAAGAGCTTTCAGGGCTGGCACCTTTAGTGTAGGAGCAATCCCTGGACGTTCGCAATTTCGGTGTTGAGTTTTGGCCAGATTGAGCAGGAGAGGCTGTGTACGTTGGAAGTTTTAGTAGGCTAAACAAGTTCAGAGCCCAAGTGTTTGTGGTTCGTTTGAGAGGTTACCAGTGGGAGATGAGGACCAGCAAGAGCTTTCAGGGCTGGCACCTTTAGTGTAGGAGCAATCCCTGGACGTTCGCAATTTCGGTGTTGAGCTCTGGCCAGATTGAGCAGGAGAGGCTGTGTACGTTGGAAGTTTTAGTAGGCTAAACAAGTTCAGAGCCCAAGTGTTTGTGGTTCGTTTGAGAGGTTACCAGTGGGAGATGAGGACCAGCAAGAGCTTTCAGGGCTGGCACCTTACTTTAGTGTAGGAGCAATCGCTGGACGTTCGCAATTTCGGTGTTGAGCTCTGGCCAGATTGAGCAGGAGAGGCTGTGTACGTTGGAAGTTTTAGTAGGCGAAACAAGTTCAGAGGGCCAAGTGTTTGTGGTTCGTTTGAGAGGTTACCAGTGGGAGATGAGGAGCAGCAAGAGCTTTCAGGGCTGGCACCTTTAGTGTAGGAGCAATCGCTGGACGTTCGCAATTTCGGTGTTGAGCTCTGGCCAGATTGAGCAGGAGAGGCTGTGTACGTTGGAAGTTTTAGTAGGCTAAACAAGGTCAGAGCCCAAGTGTTTGTGGTTCGTTTGAGAGGTTACCAGTGGGAGATGAGGACCAGCAAGAGCTTTCAGGGCTGGCACCTTTAGTGTAGGAGCAATCCCTGGACGTTCGTAATTTCGTTGCTGATTTTTGGGCAGATTGAGCAGGAGAGGCTGTGTACGTTGGAAGTTTTAGTAGGCTAAACAAGTTCAGAGCCCAAGTGTTTGTGGTTCGTTTGAGAGGTTACCAGTGGGAGATGAGGACCAGCAAGAGCTTTCAGGGCTGGCACCTTTAGTGTAGGAGCAATCGCTGGACGTTCGCAATTTCGGTGTTGAGCTCTGGCCAGATTGAGCAGGAGAGGCTGTGTACGTTGGAAGTTTTAGTAGGCTAAACAAGTTCAGAGCCCAAGTGTTTGTGGTTCATTTGAGAGGTTACCAGTGGGAGATGAGGACCAGCAAGAGCTTTCAGGGCTGGCACCTTTAGTGTAGGAGCAATCGCTGGACGTTTGCAATTTCGTTGGTGAATTTTGGGCAAATTGAGCAGGAGAGGCTGTGTACGTTGGAAGTTTTAGTAGGCTAAACAAGTTCAGAGCCCAAGTGTTTGTGGTTCGTTTGAGAGGTTACCAGTGGGAGATGAGGACCAGCAAGAGCTTTCAGGGCTGGCACCTTTAGTGTAGGAGCAATCCCTGGACGTTCGCAATTTCGGTGTTGAGCTCTGGCCAGATTGAGCAGGAGAGGCTGTGTACGTTGGAAGTTTTAGTAGGCGAAACAAGTTCAGAGCCCAAGTGTTTGTGGTTCGTTTGAGAGGTTACCAGTGGGAGATGAGGACCAGCAAGAGCTTTCAGGGCTGGCACCTTTAGTGTAGGAGCAATCGCTGGACGTTCGCAATTTCGGTGTTGAGCTCTGGCCAGATTGAGCAGGAGAGGCTGTGTACGTTGGAAGTTTTAGTAGGCTAAACAAGTTCAGAGCCCAAGTGTTTGTGGTTCGTTTGAGAGGTTACCAGTGGGAGATGAGGACCAGCAAGAGCTTTCAGGGCTGGCACCTTTAGTGTAGGAGCAATCGCTGGATGTTCGCAATGTCGGTGTTGAGCTCTGGCCAGATTGAGCAGGAGAGGCTGTGTACGTTGGAAGTTTTAGTAGGCGAAACAAGTTCAGAGCCCAAGTGTTTGTGGTTCGTTTGAGAGGTTACCAGTGGGAGATGAGGACCAGCAAGAGCTTTCAGGGCTGGCACCTTTAGTGTAGGAGCAATCCCTGGACGTTCGCAATTTCGGTGTTGAGCTCTGGCCAGATTGAGCAGGAGAGGCTGTGTACGTTGGAAGTTTTAGTAGGCTAAACAAGTTCAGAGCCCAAGTGTTTGTGGTTCGTTTGAGAGGTTACCAGTGGGACATGAGGACCCGCAAGAGCTTTCAGGGCTGGCACCTTTAGTGTAGGAGCAATCCCTGGACGTTCGCAATTTCGGTGTTGAGCTCTGACCAGATTGAGCAGGAGAGGCTGTGTACGTTGGAAGTTTTAGTAGGCTAAACAAGTTCAGAGCCCAAGTGTTTGTGGTTCGTTTGAGAGGTTACCAGTGGGAGATGAGGACCAGCAAGAGCTTTCAGGGCTGGCACCTTTAGTGTAGGAGCAATCGCTGGACGTTCGCAATTTCGGTGTTGAGCTCTGGCCAGATTGAGCAGGAGAGGCTGTGTACGTTGGAAGTTTTAGTAGGCTAAACAAGTTCAGAGGCCAAGTGTTTGTGGTTCGTTTGAGAGGTTACCAGTGGGAGATGAGGACCAGCAAGAGCTTTCAGGGCTGGCACCTTTAGTGTAGGAGCAATCCCTGGACGTTCGCAATTTCGGTGTTGAGCTCTGGCCAGATTGAGCAGGAGAGGCTGTGTACGTTGGAAGTTTTAGTAGGCTAAACAAGTTCAGAGCCCAAGTGTTTGTGGTTCGTTTGAGAGGTTACCAGTGGGAGATGAGGAGCAGCAAGAGCTTTCAGGGCTGGCACCTTTAGTGTAGGAGCAATCGCTGGACGTTCGCAATTTCGGTGTTGAGCTCTGGCCAGATTGAGCAGGAGAGGCTGTGTACGTTGGAAGTTTTAGTAGGCTAAACAAGTTCAGAGGCCAAGTGTTTGTGGTTCGTTTGAGAGGTTACCAGTGGGAGATGAGGACCAGCAAGAGCTTTCAGGGCTGGCACCTTTAGTGTAGGAGCAATCCCTGGACGTTCGTAATTTCGTTGCTGATTTTTGGGCAGATTGAGCAGGAGAGGCTGTGTACGTTGGAAGTTTTAGTAGGCTAAACAAGTTCAGAGCCCAAGTGTTTGTGGTTCGTTTGAGAGGTTACCAGTGGGAGATGAGGACCAGCAAGAGCTTTCAGGGCTGGCACCTTTAGTGTAGGAGCAATCGCTGGACGTTCGCAATTTCGTTGGTGAATTTTGGCCAGATTGAGCAGGAGAGGCTGTGTACGTTGGAAGTTTTAGCAGCCTAAACAAGTTCAGAGCCCAAGTGTTTGTGGTTCGTTTCAGAGGTTACCAGTGGGAGATGAGGACCAGCAAGAGCTTTCAGGGCTGGCACCTTTAGTGTAGAAGCAATCCCTGGACGTTCGCAATTTCGGTGTTGAGCTCTGGCCAGATTGAGCAGGAGAGGCTGTGTACGTTGGAAGTTTTAGTAGGCGAAACAAGTTCAGATCCCAAGTGTTTGTGGTTCGTTTGAGAGGTTACCAGTGGGAGATGAGGACCAGCAAGAGCTTTCAGGGCTGGCACCTTTAGTGTAGGAGCAATCGCTGGACGTTTGCAATTTCGTTGCTGAATTTTGGCCAGATTGAGCAGGAGAGGCTGTGTACGTTGGAAGTTTTAGTAGGCTAAACAAGTTCAGAGCCCAAGTGTTTGTGGTTCGTTTGAGAGGTTACCAGTGGGAGATGAGGACCAGCAAGAGCTTTCAGGGCTGGCACCTTTAGTGTAGGAGCAATCCCTGGACGTTCGCAATTTCGGTGTTGAGCTCTGGCCAGATTGAGCAGGAGAGGCTGTGTACGTTGGAAGTTTTAGTAGGCGAAACAAGTTCAGAGGCCAAGTGTTTGTGGTTCGTTTGAGAGGTTACCAGTGGGAGATGAGGAGCAGCAAGAGCTTTCAGGGCTGGCCCCTTTAGTGTAGGAGCAATCGCTGGACGTTCGCAATGTCGGTGTTGAGCTCTGGCCAGTTTGAGCAGGAGAGGCTGTGTACGTTGGAAGTTTTAGTAGGCGAAACAAGTTCAGAGCCCAAGTGTTTGTGGTTCGTTTGAGAGGTTACCAGTGGGAGATGAGGACCAGCAAGAGCTTTCAGGGCTGGCACCTTTAGTGTAGGAGCAATCGCTGGACGTTCGCAATTTCGTTGCTGAATTTTTGCCAGATTGAGCAGGAGAGGCTGTGTACGTTGGAAGTTTTAGTAGGCGAAACAAGTTCAGAGCCCAAGTGTTTGTGGTTCGTTTGAGAGGTTACCAGTGGGAGATGAGGACCAGCAAGAGCTTTCAGGGCTGGCACCTTTAGTGTAGGAGCAATCGCTGGACGTTCGCAATTTCGGTGTTGAGCTCTGGCCAGATTGAGCAGGAGAGGCTGTGTACGTTGGAAGTTTTAGTAGGCTAAACAAGTTCAGAGCCCAAGTGTTTGTGGTTCGTTTGAGAGGTTACCAGTGGGAGATGAGGACCAGCAAGAGCTTTCAGGGCTGGCACCTTTAGTGTAGGAGCAATCGCTGGACGTTTGCAATGTCGGTGTTGAGCTCTGGCCAGATTGAGCAGGAGAGGCTGTGTACGTTGGAAGTTTTAGTAGGCTAAACAAGTTCAGAGGCCAAGTGTTTGTGGTTCGTTTGAGAGGTTACCAGTGGGAGATGAGGACCAGCAAGAGCTTTCAGGGCTGGCACCTTTAATGTAGGAGCAATCGCTGGACGTTCGCAATGTCGGTGCTGAATTTTGGCCAGATTGAGCAGGAGAGGCTGTGTACGTTGGAAGTTTTAGTAGGCTAAACAAGTTCAGAGCCCAAGTGTTTGTGGTTCGTTTGAGAGGTTACCAGTGGGAGATGAGGACCAGCAAGAGCTTTCAGGGCTGGCACCTTTAGTGTAGGAGCAATCCCTGGACGTTCGCAATTTCGTTGCTGAATTTTGGCCAGATTGAGCAGGAGAGGCTGTGTACGTTGGAAGTTTTAGTAGGCTAAACAAGTTCAGAGCCCAAGTGTTTGTGGTTCGTTTGAGAAGTTACCAGTGGGAGATGAGGACCAGCAAGAGCTTTCAGGGCTGGCACCTTTAGTGTAGGAGAAATCGCTGGACGTTCGCAATTTCGGTGTTGAGCTCTGGCCAGATTGAGCAGGAGAGGCTGTGTACGTTGGAAGTTTTAGTAGGCTAAACAAGTTCAGAGCCCAAGTGTTTGTGGTTCGTTTGAGAGGTTACCAGTGGGAGATGAGGACCAGCAAGAGCTTTCAAGGCTGGCACCTTTAGTGTAGGAGCAATCGCTGGACGTTCTCAATGTTGGTGTTGAGCTCTGGCCAGATTGAGCAGGAGAGGCTGTATACGTTGGAAGTTTTAGTAGGCGAAACAAGTTCAGAGCCCAAGTGTTTGTGGTTCGTTTGAGAGGTTACCAGTGGGAGATGAGGACCAGCAAGAGCTTTCAGGGCTGGCACCTTTAGTGTAGGAGCAATCGCTGGACGTTCGCAATGTCAGTGTTGAGCTCTGGCCAGTTTGAGCAGGAGAGGCTGTGTGCGTCGGAAGTTTTAGTAGGCTAAACAAATTCAGAGCCCAAGTGTTTGTGGTTCGTTTGAGAGGTTACCAGTGGGAGATGAGGACCAGCAAGAGCTTTCAGGGCTGGCACCTTTAGTGTAGGAGCAATCGCTGGACGTTCGCAATTTCGGTGTTGAGCTCTGGCCAGATTGAGCAGGAGAGGCTGTGTACGTTGGAAGTTTTAGTAGGCGAAACAAGTTCAGAGGCCAAGTGTTTGTGGTTCGTTTGAGAGGTTACCAGTGGGAGATGAGGACCAGCAAGAGCTTTCAGGGCTGGCACCTTTAGTGTAGGAGCAATCCCTGGACGTTCGCAATTTCGGTGTTGAGCTCTGGCCAGATTGAGCAGGAGAGGCTGTGTACGTTGGAAGTTTTAGTAGGCGAAACAAGTTCAGAGGCCAAGTGTTTGTGGTTCGTTTGAGAGGTTACCAGTGGGAGATGAGGACCAGCAAGAGCTTTCAGGGCTGGCACCTTTAGTGTAGGAGCAATCGCTGGACGTTCGCAATTTCGTTGGTGAATTTTGGCCAGATTGAGCAGGAGAGGCTGTGTACGTTGGAAGTTTTAGTAGGCTAAACAAGTTCAGAGCCCAAGTGTTTGTGGTTCTTTTGAGAGGTTACCAGTGGGAGATGAGGACCCGCAAGAGCTTTCAGGGCTGGCACCTTTAGTGTAGGAGCAATCCCTGGACGTTCGCAATTTCGGTGTTGAGCTCTGGCCAGATTGAGCAGGAGAGGCTGTGTACGTTGGAAGTTTTAGTAGGCTAAACAAGTTCAGAGCCCAAGTGTTTGTGGTTCGTTTGAGAGGTTACCAGTGGGAGATGAGGACCAGCAAGAGCTTTCAGGGCTGGCACCTTTAGTGTAGGAGCAATCCCTGGACGTTCGCAATTTCGGTGTTGAGCTCTGGCCAGATTGAGCAGGAGAGGCTGTGTACGTTGGAAGTTTTAGTAGGCGAAACAAGTTCAGAGGCCAAGTGTTTGTGGTTCGTTTGAGAGGTTACCAGTGGGAGATGAGGAGCAGCAAGAGCTTTCAGGGCTGGCACCTTTAGTGTAGGAGCAATCGCTGGACGTTCGCAATTTCGGTGTTGAGCTCTGGCCAGATTGAGCAGGAGAGGCTGTGTACGTTGGAAGTTTTAGTAGGCTAAACAAGTTCAGAGCCCAAGTGTTTGTGGTTCGTTTGAGAGGTTACCAGTGGGAGATGAGGACCAGCAAGAGCTTTCAGGGCTGGCACCTTTAGTGTAGGAGCAATCCCTGGACGTTCGTAATTTCGTTGCTGATTTTTGGGCAGATTGAGCAGGAGAGGCTGTGTACGTTGGAAGTTTTAGTAGGCGAAACAAGTTCAGAGCCCAAGTGTTTGTGGTTCGTTTGAGAGGTTACCAGTGGGAGATGAGGACCAGCAAGAGCTTTCAGGGCTGGCACCTTTAGTGTAGGAGCAATCCCTGGACGTTCGCAATTTCGGTGTTGAGCTCTGGCCAGATTGAGCAGGAGAGGCTGTGTACGTTGGAAGTTTTAGTAGGCTAAACAAGTTCAGAGCCCAAGTGTTTGTGGTTCATTTGAGAGGTTACCAGTGGGAGATGAGGACCAGCAAGAGCTTTCAGGGCTGGCACCTTTAGTGTAGGAGCAATCGCTGGACGTTTGCAATTTCGTTGCTGAATTTTGGGCAGATTGAGCAGGAGAGGCTGTGTACGTTGGAAGTTTTAGTAGGCTAAACAAGTTCAGAGGCCAAGTGTTTGTGGTTCGTTTGAGAGGTTACCAGTGGGAGATGAGGACCAGCAAGAGCTTTCAGGGCTGGCACCTTTAGTGTAGGAGCAATCGCTGGACGTTCGCATTTTCGGTGTTGAGCTCTGGCCAGATTGAGCAGGAGAGGCTGTGTACGTTGGAAGTTTTAGTAGGCGAAACAAGTTCAGAGCCCAAGTGTTTGTGGTTCGTTTGAGAGGTTACCAGTGGGAGATGAGGACCAGCAAGAGCTTTCAGGGCTGGCACCTTTAGTGTAGGAGCAATCGCTGGACGTTCGCAATTTCGGTGTTGAGCTCTGGCCAGATTGAGCAGGAGAGGCTGTGTACGTTGGAAGTTTTAGTAGGCTAAACAAGTTCAGAGCCCAAGTGTTTGTGGTTCGTTTGAGAGGTTACCAGTGGGAGATGAGGACCAGCAAGAGCTTTCAGGGCTGGCACCTTTAGTGTAGGAGCAATCGCTGGACGTTCGCAATGTCGGTGTTGAGCTCTGGCCAGTTTGAGCAGGAGAGGCTGTGTACGTTGGAAGTTTTAGTAGGCGAAACAAGTTCAGAGCCCAAGTGTTTGTGGTTCGTTTGAGAGGTTACCAGTGGGAGATGAGGACCAGCAAGAGCTTTCAGGGCTGGCACCTTTAGTGTAGGAGCAATCGCTGGACGTTCGCAATTTCGTTGCTGAATTTTTGCCAGATTGAGCAGGAGAGGCTGTGTACGTTGGAAGTTTTAGTAGGCTAAACAAGTTCAGAGCCCAAGTGTTTGTGGTTCGTTTGAGAGGTTACCAGTGGGAGATGAGGACCAGCAAGAGCTTTCAGGGCTGGCACCTTTAGTGTAGGAGCAATCGCTGGACGTTCACAATTTCGGTGTTGAGCTCTGGCCAGATTGAGCAGGAGAGGCTGTGTACGTTGGAAGTTTTAGTAGGCGAAACAAGTTCAGAGCCCAAGTGTTTGTGGTTCGTTTGAGAGGTTACCAGTGGGAGATGAGGACCAGCAAGAGCTTTCAGGGCTGGCACCTTTAGTGTAGGAGCAATCGCTGGACGTTTGCAATGTCGGTGTTGAGCTCTGGCCAGATTGAGCAGGAGAGGCTGTGTACGTTGGAAGTTTTAGTAGGCTAAACAAGTTCAGAGCCCAAGTGTTTGTGGTTCATTTGAGAGGTTACCAGTGGGAGATGAGGACCAGCAAGAGCTTTCAGGGCTGGCACCTTTAGTGTAGGAGCAATCGCTGGACGTTCGCAATTTCGTTGGTGAATTTTGGGCAGATTGAGCAGGAGAGGCTGTGTACGTTGGAAGTTTTAGTAGGCTAAACAAGTTCAGAGCCCAAGTGTTTGTGGTTCGTTTGAGAGGTTACCAGTGGGAGATGAGGACCAGCAAGAGCTTTCAGGGCTGGCACCTTTAGTGTAGGAGCAATCCCTGGACGTTCGCAATTTCGGTGTTGAGCTCTGGCCAGATTGAGCAGGAGAGGCTGTGTACGTTGGAAGTTTTAGTAGGCGAAACAAGTTCAGAGCCCAAGTGTTTGTGGTTCGTTTGAGAGGTTACCAGTGGGAGATGAGGACCAGCAAGAGCTTTCAGGGCTGGCACCTTTAGTGTAGGAGCAATCGCTGGACGTTCGCAATTTCGGTGTTGAGCTCTGGCCAGATTGAGCAGGAGAGGCTGTGTACGTTGGAAGTTTTAGTAGGCTAAACAAGTTCAGAGCCCAAGTGTTTGTGGTTCATTTGAGAGGTTACCAGTGGGAGATGAGGACCAGCAAGAGCTTTCAGGGCTGGCACCTTTAGTGTAGGAGCAATCGCTGGACGTTTGCAATTTCGTTGCTGAATTTTGGGCAGATTGAGCAGGAGAGGCTGTGTACGTTGGAAGTTTTAGTAGGCTAAACAAGTTCAGAGCCCAAGTGTTTGTGGTTCGTTTGAGAGGTTACCAGTGGGAGATGAGGACCAGCAAGAGCTTTCAGTGCTGGCACCTTTAGTGTAGGAGCAATCCCTGGACGTTCGCAATTTCGGTGTTGAGCTCTGGCCAGATTGAGCAGGAGAGGCTGTGTACGTTGGAAGTTTTAGTAGGCGAAACAAGTTCAGAGCCCAAGTGTTTGTGGTTCGTTTGAGAGGTTATCAGTGGGAGATGAGGACCAGCAAGAGCTTTCAGGGCTGGCACCTTTAGTGTAGGAGCAATCGCTGGACGTTCGCAATTTCGGTGTTGAGCTCTGGCCAGATTGAGCAGGAGAGGCTGTGTACGTTGGAAGTTTTAGTAGGCTAAACAAGTTCAGAGGCCAAGTGTTTGTGGTTCGTTTGAGAGGTTACCAGTGGGAGATGAGGACCAGCAAGAGCTTTCAGGGCTGGCACCTTTAGTGTAGGAGCAATCGCTGGACGTTCGCAATGTCGGTGTTGAGCTCTGGCCAGTTTGAGCAGGAGAGGCTGTGTACGTTGGAAGTTTTAGTAGGCGAAACAAGTTCAGAGCCCAAGTGTTTGTGGTTCGTTTGAGAGGTTACCAGTGGGAGATGAGGACCAGCAAGAGCTTTCAGGGCTGGCACCTTTAGTGTAGGAGCAATCGCTGGACATTCGCAATTTCGTTGCTGAATTTTGGGCAGATTGAGCAGGAGAGGCTGTGTACGTTGGAAGTTTTAGTAGGCGAAACAAGTTCAGAGCCCAAGTGTTTGTGGTTCGTTTGAGAGGTTACCAGTGGGAGATGAGGACCAGCAAGAGCTTTCAGGGCTGGCACCTTTAGTGTAGGAGCAATCGCTGGACGTTCGCAATTTCGGTGTTGAGCTCTGGCCAGATTGAGCAGGAGAGGCTGTGTACGTTGGAAGTTTTAGTAGGCTAAACAAGTTCAGAGCCCAAGTGTTTGTGGTTCATTTGAGAGGTTACCAGTGGGAGATGAGGACCAGCAAGAGCTTTCAGGGCTGGCACCTTTAGTGTAGGAGCAATCGCTGGACGTTTGCAATTTCGTTGCTGAATTTTGGGCAGATTTAGCAGGAGAGGCTGTGTACGTTGGAAGTTTTAGTAGGCTAAACAAGTTCAGAGCCCAAGTGTTTGTGGTTCGTTTGAGAGGTTACCAGTGGGAGATGAGGACCAGCAAGAGATTTCAGGGCTGGCACCTTTAGTGTAGGAGCAATCCCTGGACGTTCGCAATTTCGGTGTTGAGCTCTGGCCAGATTGAGCAGGAGAGGCTGTGTACGTTGGAAGTTTTAGTAGGCGAAACAAGTTCAGAGCCCAAGTGTTTGTGGTTCGTTTGAGAGGTTACCAGTGGGAGATGAGGACCAGCAAGAGCTTTCAGGGCTGGCACCTTTAGTGTAGGAGCAATCCCTGGACGTTCGCAATTTCGGTGTTGAGCTCTGGCCAGATTGAGCAGGAGAGGCTGTGTACGTTGGAAGTTTTAGTAGGCGAAACAAGTTCAGAGGCCAAGTGTTTGTGGTTCGTTTGAGAGGTTACCAGTGGGAGATGAGGACCAGCAAGAGCTTTCAGGGCTGGCACCTTTAGTGTAGGAGCAATCGCTGGACGTTCGCAATTTCGGTGTTGAGCTCTGGCCAGATTGAGCAGGAGAGGCTGTGTACGTTGGAAGTTTTAGTAGGCTAAACAAGTTCAGAGGCCAAGTGTTTGTGGTTCGTTTGAGAGGTTACCAGTGGGAGATGAGGACCAGCAAGAGCTTTCAGGGCTGGCACCTTTAGTGTAGGAGCAATCCCTGGACGTTCACAATTTCGTTGGTGAATTTTGGCCAGATTGAGCAGGAGAGGCGGTGTACGTTGGAAGTTTTAGTAGGCTAAACAAGTTCAGAGGCCAAGTGTTTGTGGTTCTTTTGAGAGGTTACCAGTGGGAGATGAGGACCCGCAAGAGCTTTCAGGGCTGGCACCTTTAGTGTAGGAGCAATCCCTGGACGTTCGCAATTTCGGTGTTGAGTTTTGGCCAGATTGAGCAGGAGAGGCTGTGTACGTTGGAAGTTTTAGTAGGCTAAACAAGTTCAGAGCCCAAGTGTTTGTGGTTCGTTTGAGAGGTTACCAGTGGGAGATGAGGACCAGCAAGAGCTTTCAGGGCTGGCACCTTTAGTGTAGGAGCAATCGCTGGACGTTCGCAATTTCGGTGTTGAGCTCTGGCCAGATTGAGCAGGAGAGGCTGTGTACGTTGGAAGTTTTAGTAGGCTAAACAAGTTCAGAGCCCAAGTGTTTGTGGTTCGTTTGAGAGGTTACCAGTGGGAGATGAGGACCAGCAAGAGCTTTCAGGGCTGGCACCTTTAGTGTAGGAGCAATCCCTGGACGTTCGCAATTTCGGTGTTGAGCTCTGGCCAGATTGAGCAGGAGAGGCTGTGTACGTTGGAAGTTTTAGTAGGCGAAAGAAGTTCAGAGCCCAAGTGTTTGTGGTTCGTTTGAGAGGTTACCAGTGGGAGATGAGGACCAGCAAGAGCTTTCAGGGCTGGCACCTTTAGTGTAGGAGCAATCCCTGGACGTTCGCAATTTCGGTGTTGAGCTCTGGCCAGATTGAGCAGGAGAGGCTGTGTACGTTGGAAGTTTTAGTAGGCTAAACAAGTTCAGAGCCCAAGTGTTTGTGGTTCGTTTGAGAGGCTACCAGTGGGAGATGAGGACCAGCAAGAGCTTTCAGGGCTGGCACCTTTAGTGTAGGAGCAATCCCTGGACGTTCGTAATTTCGTTGCTGATTTTTGGGCAGATTGAGCAGGAGAGGCTGTGTACGTTGGAAGTTTTAGTAGGCTAAACAAGTTCAGAGCCCAAGTGTTTGTGGTTCGTTTGAGAGGTTACCAGTGGGAGATGAGGACCAGCAAGAGCTTTCAGGGCTGGCACCTTTAGTGTAGGAGCAATCGCTAGACGTTCGCAATTTCGTTGCTGAATTTTGGCCAGATTGAGCAGGAGAGGCTGTGTACGTTGGAAGTTTTAGCAGCCTAAACAAGTTCAGAGCCCAAGTGTTTGTGGTTCGTTTGAGAGGTTACCAGTGGGAGATGAGGACCAGCAAGAGATTTCAGGGCTGGCACCTTTAGTGTAGAAGCAATCCCTGGACGTTCGCAATTTCGGTGTTGAGCTCTGGCCAGATTGAGCAGGAGAGGCTGTGTACGTTGGAAGTTTTAGTAGGCGAAACAAGTTCAGAGCCCAAGTGTTTGTGGTTCATTTGAGAGGTTACCAGTGGGAGATGAGGACCAGCAAGAGCTTTCAGGGCTGGCACCTTTAGTGTAGGAGCAATCGCTGGACGTTCGCAATTTCGTTGCTGAATTTTGGGCAGATTGAGCAGGAAGCTGTGTACGTTGGAAGTTTTAGTAGGCTAAACAAGTTCAGAGCCCAAGTGTTTGTGGTTCGTTTGAGAGGTTACCAGTGGGAGATGAGGACCAGCAAGAGCTTTCAGGGCTGGCACCTTTAGTGTAGGAGCAATCGCTGGACGTTCGCAATTTCGGTGTTGAGCTCTGGCCAGATTGAGCAGGAGAGGCTGTGTACGTTGGAAGTTTTAGTAGGCGAAACAAGTTCAGAGGCCAAGTGTTTGTGGTTCGTTTGAGAGGTTACCAGTGGGAGATGAGGACCAGCAAGAGCTTTCAGGGCTGGCACCTTTAGTGTAGGAGCAATCCCTGGACGTTCGCAATTTCGTTGCTGAATTTTGGCCAGATTGAGCAGGAGAGGCTGTGTACGTTGGAAGTTTTAGTAGGCGAAACAAGTTCAGAGGCCAAGTGTTTGTGGTTCGTTTGAGAGGTTACCAGTGGGAGATGAGGACCAGCAAGAGCTTTCAGGGCTGGCACCTTTAGTGTAGGAGCAATCGCTGGACGTTCACAATTTCGGTGTTGAGCTCTGGCCAGATTGAGCAGGAGAGGCTGTATACGTTGGAAGTTTTAGTAGGCTAAACAAGTTCAGAGCCCAAGTGTTTGTGGTTCGTTTGAGAGGTTACCAGTGGGAGATGAGGACCCGCAAGAGCTTCAAGGGCTGGCACCTTTAGTGTAGGAGCAATCGCTGGACGTTCGCAATTTCGGTGTTGAGCTCTGGCCAGATTGAGCAGGAGAGGCTGTGTGCGTCGGAAGTTTTAGTAGGCTAAACAAATTCAGAGCCCAAGTGTTTGTGGTTCGTTTGAGAGGTTACCAGTGGGAGATGAGGACCAGCAAGAGCTTTCAGGGCTGGCACCTTTAGTGTAGGAGCAATCCCTGGACGTTCGCAATTTCGGTGTTGAGCTCTGGCCAGATTGAGCAGGAGAGGCTGTGTACGTTGGAAGTTTTAGTAGGCTAAACAAGTTCAGAGCCCAAGTGTTTGTGGTTCGTTTGAGAGGTTACCAGTGGGAGATGAGGACCAGCAAGAGCTTTCAGGGCTGGCACCTTTAGTGTAGGAGCAATCGCTGGACGTTCGCAATTTCGGTGTTGAGCTCTGGCCAGATTGAGCAGGAGAGGCTGTGTACGTTGGAAGTTTTAGTAGGCTAAACAAGTTCAGAGCCCAAGTGTTTGTGGTTCGTTTGAGAGGTTACCAGTGGGAGATGAGGACCAGCAAGAGCTTTCAGGGCTGGCACCTTTAGTGTAGGAGCAATCCCTGGACGTTCGCAATTTTGGTGTTGAGCTCTGGCCAGATTGAGCAGGAGAGGCTGTGTACGTTGGAAGTTTTAGTAGGCGAAACAAGTTCAGAGCCCAAGTGTTTGTGGTTCGTTTGAGAGGTTACCAGTGGGAGATGAGGACCAGCAAGAGCTTTCAGGGCTGGCACCTTTAGTGTAGGAGCAATTGCTGGACGTTCGCAATTTCGGTGTTGAGCTCTGGCCAGATTGAGCAGGAGAGGCTGTGTACGTTGGAAGTTTTAGTAGGCTAAACAAGTTCAGAGCCCAAGTGTTTGTGGTTCGTTTGAGAGAGTTACCAGTGGGAGATGAGGAGCAGCAAGAGCTTTCAGGGCTGGCACCTTTAGTGTAGGAGCAATCCCTGGACGTTCGCAATTTCGTTGCTGATTTTTGGGCAGATTGAGCAGGAGAGGCTGTGTACGTTGGAAGTTTTAGTAGGCTAAACAAGTTCAGAGCCCAAGTGTTTGTGGTTCGTTTGAGAGGTTACCAGTGGGAGATGAGGACCAGCAAGAGCTTTCAGGGCTGGCACCTTTAGTGTAGGAGCAATCGCTGGACGTTCGCAATTTCGTTGGTGAATTTTGGCCAGATTGAGCAGGAGAGGCTGTGTACGTTGGAAGTTTTAGCAGCCTAAACAAGTTCAGAGCCCAAGTGTTTGTGGTTCGTTTGAGAGGTTACCAGTGGGAGATGAGGACCAGCAAGAGCTTTCAGGGCTGGCACATTTAGTGTAGAAGCAATCCCTGGACGTTCGCAATTTCGGTGTTGAGCTCTGGCCAGATTGAGCAGGAGAGGCTGTGTACGTTGGAAGTTTTAGTAGGCTAAACAAGTTCAGAGCCCAAGTGTTTGTGGTTCATTTGAGAGGTTACCAGTGGGAGATGAGGACCAGCAAGAGCTTTCAGGGCTGGCACCTTTAGTGTAGGAGCAATCGCTGGACGTTCGCAATTTCGTTGCTGAATTTTGGGCAGATTGAGCAGGAGAGGCTGTGTACGTTGGAAGTTTTAGTAGGCTAAACAAGTTCAGAGGCCAAGTGTTTGTGGTTCGTTTGAGAGGTTACCAGTGGGAGATGAGGACCAGCAAGAGCTTTCAGGGCTGGCACCTTTAGTGTAGGAGCAATCCCTGGACGTTCGTAATTTCGTTGCTGATTTTTGGGCAGATTGAGCAGGAGAGGCTGTGTACGTTGGAAGTTTTAGTAGGCGAAACAAGTTCAGAGGCCAAGT
Organism: Gavia stellata; assembly: GCF_030936135.1. NCBI lineage: Eukaryota > Metazoa > Chordata > Aves > Gaviiformes > Gaviidae > Gavia > Gavia stellata. The sequence continues at coordinate 25,758 of NW_026777011.1, forward strand.
GTTTGTGGTTCGTTTGAGAGGTTACCAGTGGGAGATGAGGACCAGCAAGAGCTTTCAGGGCTGGCACCTTTAGTGTAGGAGCAATCGCTGGACGTTCGCAATTTCGTTGGTGAATTTTGGCCAGATTGAGCAGGAGAGGCTGTGTACGTTGGAAGTTTTAGCAGCCTAAACAAGTTCAGAGCCCAAGTGTTTGTGGTTCGTTTGAGAGGTTACCAGTGGGAGATGAGGACCAGCAAGAGCTTTCAGGGCTGGCACATTTAGTGTAGAAGCAATCCCTGGACGTTCGCAATTTCGGTGTTGAGCTCTGGCCAGATTAAGCAGGAGAGGCTGTGTACGTTGGAAGTTTTAGTAGGCTAAACAAGTTCAGAGCCCAAGTGTTTGTGGTTCATTTGAGAGGTTACCAGTGGGAGATGAGGACCAGCAAGAGCTTTCAGGGCTGGCACCTTTAGTGTAGGAGCAATCGCTGGACGTTCGCAATTTCGGTGTTGAGCTCTGGCCAGATTGAGCAGGAGAGGCTGTGTACGTTGGAAGTTTTAGTAGGCTAAACAAGTTCAGAGCCCAAGTGTTTGTGGTTCGTTTGAGAGGTTACCAGTGGGAGATGAGGACCAGCAAGAGCTTTCAGGGCTGGCACCTTTAGTGTAGGAGCAATCGCTGGACGTTCGCAATTTCGGTGTTGAGCTCTGGCCAGATTGAGCAGGAGAGGCTGTGTACGTTGGAAGTTTTAGTAGGCGAAACAAGTTCAGAGGCCAAGTGTTTGTGGTTCGTTTGAGAGGTTACCAGTGGGAGATGAGGACCAGCAAGAGCTTTCAGGGCTGGCACCTTTAGTGTAGGAGCAATCCCTGGACGTTCGCAATTTCGTTGCTGAATTTTGGCCAGATTGAGCAGGAGAGGCTGTGTACGTTGGAAGTTTTAGTAGGCGAAACAAGTTCAGAGGCCAAGTGTTTGTGGTTCGTTTGAGAGGTTACCAGTGGGAGATGAGGACCAGCAAGAGCTTTCAGGGCTGGCACCTTTAGTGTAGGAGCAATCGCTGGACGTTCGCAATTTCGGTGTTGAGCTCTGGCCAGATTGAGCAGGAGAGGCTGTGTACGTTGGAAGTTTTAGTAGGCTAAACAAGTTCAGAGCCCAAGTGTTTGTGGTTTGTTTGAGAGGTTACCAGTGGGAGATGAGGACCAGCAAGAGCTTTCAGGGCTGGCACCTTTAGTGTAGGAGCAATCCCTGGACGTTCGTAATTTCGTTGCTGATTTTTGGGCAGATTGAGCAGGAGAGGCTGTGTACGTTGGAAGTTTTAGTAGGCTAAACAAGTTCAGAGCCCAAGTGTTTGTGGTTCGTTTGAGAGGTTACCAGTGGGAGATGAGGACCAGCAAGAGCTTTCAGGGCTGGCACCTTTAGTGTAGGAGCAATCGCTGGACGTTCGCAATTTCGTTGGTGAATTTTGGCCAGATTGAGCAGGAGAGGCTGTGTACGTTGGAAGTTTTAGCAGCCTAAACAAGTTCAGAGGCCAAGTGTTTGTGGTTCGTTTGAGAGGTTACCAGTGGGAGATGAGGACCAGCAAGAGCTTTCAGGGCTGGCACCTTTAGTGTAGGAGCAATCGCTGGACGTTCGCAATTTTGGTGTTGAGCTCTGGCCAGATTGAGCAGGAGAGGCTGTGTACGTTGGAAGTTTTAGTAGGCGAAACAAGTTCAGAGCCCAAGTGTTTGTGGTTCATTTGAGAGGTTACCAGTGGGAGATGAGGACCAGCAAGAGCTTTCAGGGCTGGCACCTTTAGTGTAGGAGCAATCGCTGGACGTTCGCAATTTCGTTGCTGAATTTTGGGCAGATTGAGCAGGAGAGGCTGTGTACGTTGGAAGTTTTAGTAGGCGAAACAAGTTCAGAGGCCAAGTGTTTGTGGTTCGTTTGAGAGGTTACCAGTGGGAGATGAGGACCAGCAAGAGCTTTCAGGGCTGGCACCTTTAGTGTAGGAGCAATCGCTGGACGTTCGCAATTTCGGTGTTGAGCTCTGGCAGATTGAGCAGGAGAGGCTGTGTACGTTGGAAGTTTTAGTAGGCTAAACAAGTTCAGAGCCCAAGTGTTTGTGGTTCGTTTGAGAGGTTACCAGTGGGAGATGAAGTGTTTGTGGTTCGTTTGAGAGGTTACCAGTGGGAGATGAGGACCAGCAAGAGCTTTCAGGGCTGGCACCTTTAGTGTAGGAGCAATCCCTGGATGTTCGCAATTTCGTTGCTGAATTTTGGCCAGATTGAGCAGGAGAGGCTGTGTACGTTGGAAGTTTTAGTAGGCGAAACAAGTTCAGAGCCCAAGTGTTTGTGGTTCGTTTGAGAGGTTACCAGTGGGAGATGAGGACCAGCAAGAGCTTTCAGGGCTGGCACCTTTAGTGTAGGAGCAATCGCTGGACGTTCACAATTTCGGTGTTGAGCTCTGGCCAGATTGAGCAGGAGAGGCTAGTGGACGTTGGAAGTTTTAGTAGGCTAAACAAGTTCAGAGCCCAAGTGTTTGTGGTTCGTTTTGAGAGGTTACCAGTGGGAGATGAGGACCCGCAAGAGCTTTCAGGGCTGGCACCTTTAGTGTAGGAGCAATCGCTGGACGTTCGCAATTTCGGTGTTGAGCTCTGGGCAGATTGAGCAGGAGAGGCTGTGTACGTTGGAAGTTTTAGTAGGCTAAACAAGTTCAGAGCCCAAGTGTTTGTGGTTCGTTTGAGAGGTTACCAGTGGGAGATGAGGACCCGCAAGAGCTTTCAGGGCTGGCACCTTTAGTGTAGGAGCAATCCCTGGACGTTCGCAATTTCGGTGTTGAGCTCTGGCCAGATTGAGCAGGAGAGGCTGTGTACGTTGGAAGTTTTAGTAGGCGAAACAAGTTCAGAGCCCAAGTGTTTGTGGTTCGTTTGAGAGGTTACCAGTGGGAGATGAGGAGCAGCAAGAGCTTTCAGGGCTGGCACCTTTAGTGTAGGAGCAATCGCTGGACGTTCGCAATTTCGTTGGTGAATTTTGGCCAGATTGAGCAGGAGAGTCTGTGGTACGTTGGAAGTTTTAGTAGGCTAAACAAGTTCAGAGCCCAAGTGTTTGTGGTTCGTTTGAGAGGTTACCAGTGGGAGATGAGGACCAGCAAGAGCTTTCAGGGCTGGCACCTTTAGTGTAGGAGCAATCGCTGGACGTTCGCAATTTCGGTGTTGAGCTCTGGCCAGATTGAGCAGGAGAGGCTGTGTACGTTGGAAGTTTTAGTAGGCGAAACAAGTTCAGAGCCCAAGTGTTTGTGGTTCATTTGAGAGGTTACCAGTGGGAGATGAGGACCAGCAAGAGCTTTCAGGGCTGGCACCCTTTAGTGTAGGAGCAATCGCTGGACGTTCGCAATTTCGGTGTTGAGCTCTGGCCAGATTGAGCAGGAGAGGCTGTGTACGTTGGAAGTTTTAGTAGGCAAAACAAGTTCAGAGGCCAAGTGTTTGTGGTTCGTTTGAGAGGTTACCAGTGGGAGATGAGGACCAGCAAGAGCTTTCAGGGCTGGCACCTTTAGTGTAGGAGCAATCACTGGACGTTCGCAATTTCGGTGTTGAGCTCTGGCCAGATTGAGCAGGAGAGGCTGTGGACGTTGGAAGTTTTAGTAGGCTAAACAAGTTCAGAGCCCAAGTGTTTGTGGTTCGTTTGAGAGGTTACCAGTGGGAGATGAGGACCCGCAAGAGCTTTCAGGGCTGGCACCTTTAGTGTAGGAGCAATCGCTGGAACGTTCGCAATTTCGGTGTTGAGCTCTGGCCAGATTGAGCAGGAGAGGCTGTGTACGTTGGAAGTTTTAGTAGGCTAAACAAGTTCAGAGCCCAAGTGTTTGTGGTTCGTTTGAGAGGTTACCAGTGGGAGATGAGGACCCGCAAGAGCTTTCAGGGCTGGCACCTTTAGTGTAGGAGCAATCCCTGGACGTTCGCAATTTCGGTGTTGAGCTCTGGCCAGATTGAGCAGGAGAGGCTGTGTACGTTGGAAGTTTTAGTAGGCGAAACAAGTTCAGAGGCCAAGTGTTTGTGGTTCGTTTTGAGAGGTTACCAGTGGGAGATGAGGAGCAGCAAGAGCTTTCAGGGCTGGCACCTTTAGTGTAGGTGCAATCGCTGGACGTTCGCAATTTCGTTGGTGAATTTTGGCCAGATTTGAGCAGGAGAGTCTGTGTACGTTGGAAGTTTTAGTAGGCGAAACAAGTTCAGAGCCCAAGTGTTTGTGGTTCGTTTGAGAGGTTACCAGTGGGAGATGAGGACCAGCAAGAGCTTTCAGGGCTGGCACCTTTAGTGTAGGAGCAATCGCTGTGACGTTCGCAATTTCGGTGTTGAGCTTCTGGCCAGATTGAGCAGGAGAGGCTTGTGTACGTTGGAAGTTTTAGTAGGCGAAACAAGTTCAGAGCCCAAGTGTTTGTGGTTCGTTTGAGAGGTTACCAGTGGGAGATGAGGACCAGCAAGAGCTTTCAGGGCTGGCACCTTTAGTGTAGGAGCAATCGCTGGACGTTCGCAATTTCGGTGTTGAGCTCTGGCCAGATTGAGCAGGAGAGGCTGTGTACGTTGGAAGTTTTAGTAGGCGAAACAAGTTCAGAGCCCAAGTGTTTGTGGTTCGTTTGAGAGGTTACCAGTGGGAGATGAGGACCAGCAAGAGCTTTCAGGGCTGGCACCTTTAGTGTAGGAGCAATCACTGGACGTTCGCAATTTCGGTGTTGAGCTCTGGCCAGATTGAGCAGGAGAGGCTGTGGACGTTGGAAGTTTTAGTAGGCTAAACAAGTTCAGAGCCCAAGTGTTTGTGGTTCGTTTGAGAGGTTACCAGTGGGAGATGAGGACCAGCAAGAGCAGTCAGGGCTGGCACCCTTTAGTGTAGGAGCAATCGCTGGACGTTCGCAATTTTCGGTGTTGAGCTACTGGCCAGATTGAGCAGGAGAGGCTGTGTACGTTGGAAGTTTTAGTAGGCGAAACAAGTTCAAGAACCCAAGTGTTTGTGGTTCGTTTGAGAGGTTACCAGTGGGAGATGAGGACCAGCAAGAGCTTTCAGGGCTGGCACCTTTAGTGTAGGAGCAATCGCTGGACGTTCGCAATTTCGTTGGTGAATTTTGGCCAGATTGAGCAGGAGAGGCTGTGTACGTTGGAAGTTTTAGCAGCCTAAACAAGTTCAGAGCCCAAGTGTTTGTGGTTCGTTTGAGAGGTTTACCAGTGGGAGATGAGGAGCAGCAAGAGCTTTCAGGGCTGGCACCTTTAGTGTAGAAGCAATCGCTGGACGTTCGCAATTTCGTATTGCTGAATTTTGGGCAGATTGAGCAGGAGAGGCTGTGTACGTTGGAAGTTTTAGTAGGCTAAACAAGTTCAGAGCCCAAGTGTTTGTGGTTCGTTTGAGAGGTTACCAGTGGGAGATGAGGACCTGCAAGAGCTTTCAGGGCTGGCACCTTTAGTGTAGGAGCAATCGCTGGACGTTCGCAATGTCGGTGTTGAGCTACTGGCCAGATTGAGCAGGAGAGGCTGTGTACGTTGGAAGTTTTAGTAGGCTAAACAAGTTCAAGAGGCCAAGTGTTTGTGGTTCATTTGAGAGGTTACCAGTGGGAGATGAGGACCAGCAAGAGCTTTCAGGGCTGGCACCTTTAGTGTAGGAGCAATCGCTGGACGTTCGCAATTTCGGTGTTGAGCTCTGGCCAGATTGAGCAGGAGAGGCTGTGTACGTTGGAAGTTTTAGTAGGCTAAACAAGTTCAGAGGCCAAGTGTTTGTGGTTCGTTTGAGAGGTTAACAGTGGGAGATGAGGACGCAGCAAGAGCTTTCAGGGCTGGCACCTTTAGTGTAGGAGCAATCCCTGGACGTTCGCAATTTCGGTGTTGAGCTCTGGCCAGTTTGAGCAGGAGAGGCTGTGTACGTTGGAAGTTTTAGTAGGCTAAAACAAGTTCAGAGCCCAAGTGTTTGTGGTTCGTTTGAGAGGTTACCAGTGGGAGATGAGGACCAGCAAGAGCTTTCAGGGCTGGCACCTTTTAGTGTAGGAGCAATCCGCTGGACGTTCGCAATGTCGGGTGTTGAGCTCTGGCCAGAATTGAGCAGAGAGAGGCTGTGTACGTTGGAAGTTTTAGTAGGCGAAACAAGTTCAGAGCCCAAGTGTTTGTGGTTCGTTTGAGAGGTTACCAGTGGGAGATGAGGACCAGCAAGAGCTTTCAGA